>NC_052512.1:1429113-1451002 GCF_014356525.2 Nilaparvata lugens | reverse complement strand
GATTGCATAGCAACGTACAATGCATACCAGAGGATTTTCCAAAACCTGATTTCAGCTTTTTCACTAGTTCATGGTGTTATGGTGCATGCAATTCATAAAAATAATCCACATTCTCGCTGTGCGTTATTCTCTGCTCAACATTATAATTCTTTGTTGTTTAAAAATATGTATCAAACAAATAATTTCTTGTGCGAAACAATCGAATGCAAAGTATGAAAATGGCTCCAATGTACACAAATTCACAGAAAAGAAACTTTGCTCGTTATGGATTCTTCTACAACGGAAAGGATCTACAGTGTGTTTATTGCCTGCATGCATTGAGACTGCATAAAGCGCGTACATGTTGTCTTTCGTCAATTGATGAAGAAAGACCGCTTAATTACTCTATAATAGTTCCTGCCTACACTTAGTTTTCTTCATTCGCTCAACATCATGGATCTGAGAAAGTGGTTGGCTCCCGACAACGAATTGGAAGTGAGGTTAAAAAACTGTATTGATTGGTACGATGAGTGTGAAAGTGCAATTAGGAAATCAACTCCTGAAAATTATAGTTTGGCGAAGCAATTGAAAGACATTTTTCTAAGCACGGTGAATTTAAATGATATAAGAGACTATCTATGTTATTATCGTCCTCATAATTTATGTATAGATAAGCTAATTAGAATTGAAGATGAAGTTATGTATTGTTGTAGTGAAATGTGTAAATAAACGTTTTCTGCCTTCAAACGATTTTTCATTCCGATATCCCATTCACGTTTTTTAGTTTAGTTGCTGCTTAGAGCTAGAGCAGACACCACGTGTGGGGTAATCTTTAGTGCACGTGCGCCTATAACACGTGCATCTCATCAATTTAGAGCTAGAGCAGACAGCACGTGTGGGGTAATCTTTAGTGCACGCGCGACTATAACACGTGCATCTCATCAATTTAGAATTCTTTCCCCCTCATTCGACTCACATCAAACATCTGCAAGATGCAGTGTTATGGTTTTTCAAAATTCAAAAAATTATCTCGTCTCTTGATGTCAATTTCATTTAATGATTTGATTCAATTGCGAAGAATATTAAATTTTCAACAGGATGTCAAGATGTTGATTTACCGTTAAAAAAACAGAAAATGTACACTTTTCGATTCTATCTGAGATTTTCGAACTGCTCAATATTCTAGACAGCGGTCATCTACATTATGATTGTACAAATGATTCGTCATTATCTGTTGTTAAAAATTCCGATGAACTTTGGAAATGCTTGTACGATATTGCAGATAAAAAATGTAAAAGAACGTAGAGATTTATAGCATTAGATGAGAGAGAATTTCTCAATTCAATTAGATATAGAGAGAGTCATTGACCTCACTTTGGATTAGAGTAATATGGATTCACTTTAATCTGTCACCAAGGGAATTTTTCCCTCTCATCTATACTGGAGAGAATTTCTCAATTGATTCTTATCTCCTTTCGGAAAGGGTGCGGGAAAGAGATGGCACTAGTAAAAGAAGGAGATCTCTATCTCTATCGTCATCGTAGTAGAGCGAAATGGATTCACTTCAATTTGTCAGTATAGCATTAGATGTAGAAATATGAATTCACTTTAATTTGACACCAAAGGAATTTTTCAAAGAGTTTTTTTCCCCACATCTATCATTCACCTCAATCTGTCAGCATAGCATTAGATGTAGAAATATGGATTCACTTCAATTGTCAGTAGAGAGAGAGAGGAATTTTTCCTCCTAAAAGGGAAATTTTTTTTTCCCTCACCTGGAGAGAGAGAGAGAGATATCTTACCCCCTCACCTCCACTGGACAGGGGGAAGGGGAAATCTATTTTAGAAAGAGAGAGAAAGATATATCTCCTCTCTCTCTATCCCCCTCACCTCCACTGGACAGGGGGAAGGGGAAATCTATTTTTAGAAAGAGAGAAAGATATATCTCCCTCTCTCTCTCTCCCCCACCCAACCCTGGACAGGGGGAAGGGGAAATCTATTTTTAGAACACCCCCCCCCTACAGGCGGGGGGAAGGGGAAGAGGGATGGACGAGGGGGGAGAGGGGGGAGGGGGATTTCAAGCAAAAAAGCTTCCTTATCCCCACAATCCTCCTCTACTAGTAGCAGAGTACCACATACAACCTAACAGAGAAAATTCACTTCTAGAAAGTACAATGGAGAAATATTCTATTCTCAAGTAACGAAACCCACTCCAAGCCTACAACAGGAGAGTCAACCAAAGCAGCAACAACAACCAGTTGATGTTAACCCTCAACTACACGCTAAGTGGCATAGCATACCACACTTTTACACTTTTTCCATTTCAAGATGGCTGCTTAACTGCTGTATTCCACTGCTGCCCACTATTCGTTGATCATACCTTTCTCTGAATGGAGAAATGGTGGTGGGGGCGTAAGGGGCTTTCCTTCAGTGTGCAGTAGACTGTTGAAGTGAGAAGACCACATTTCCGGCACTGTGTACCGCTAGCATGTTAGCATGTAAGTACATTTTTTGTTCATCAATATTTTAATTCTCATCATTGTTCAGCATTTCAATAAGTTTCCGAGTTTTTCAGATGATTGTTGTTGGTAATAATGTTTTAATATATAGTTTGTGTCTTTTCTGTTCATCAGGGCACAACAGCATCTAACTCTTGAAGATCTACCAGCTATTTTGGCAGAGCTATCGGATGGAGAGAGGAACAACCAGGACAATGAAGACTATTTTGACTTATCTGATGGCAGTGTGGATGACTTCGAGAGAGAGAATGTTCTTCATGACAATCATTCTAGTGACAGTGAACAGTCTGGTGATGAGAACAATGAAAATACTGTGAATGAGAATAGAGATTTTCAAGTGCTTTTGGGACAAGGTAAGAACAGTGATGAGTTTTGGGTGAGTAGTAGATGTGCTCCACCATCCAAAACCAAAGCTAAGAATATCGTCAAGACACTCCCAGGACCCAATTATTAGAGATGCTAGAGATGCAAAAAGTGAATTGGACGTTTTTCTGAAATTTGCAAGAGCAGTTGCTAAAATCCCTAATTTGGGAATAAATTCACAAATAATTAAGGCCATCTGGCTCGCAAAATTGCTGGGTACAAACCGCAGCTTTAGCTCAGTGGTAGATACATGAATTTTCCAAATATAATTAATCACCACAGGGTTCAATGACTGGTGATTAATTATTCTTACCGCTGCTTCTATGAAGTTCTTGAAGAATACCAATGAGGAAATCAAAAGAATAGTTGATGACTGATTATCAGTAACCATGTACACAATAGAGAATAATAAAGACCAACCATGGTTTTCTCTAGTTGATCCTTAAAACGCTTGTCATGAATACAGGTATTCACCAATTTATTCTTCCGAAATTCCTTAGAACTTACAACGCCAGTTCTTGAAGCTCTCTGGATCCTTATATGATATAACTGGAACCTTATTAATATAATTATTAATATATTTTTTCTGGCAGACTAATGTGACCATCATCAAAGGATGATAAGTACTGAATGTTCTTAACAAGATCAATATTAATTGATTTAATAATTTTGTATGCTGCAGACGAATATTTCTTGGTACCAAGACAGCTCAAACTGTATATCACGAGATGAGTTAGGATAAAATAAACTTCTATGATTTGTATGCTGACATAAAACACAAATATATTCCCATAAAACAATATATAAATAAAATATTCTATATCTATAATTTCCAATATATATAAACTCTTCTACAGTTTAACAATTATCACAAGGTTTAATAGCATTCACAATGGTGAGCTTTAAAATTTATAAATATATATTATGTTTAATATTGATGCATGGACTTCAAGTTAATTCATAATTCTACCATTTAAAACCTGTTTGGTCTATAGATTTGATATGACTTACTTTGATCAATTAGCAAAATAATAATTGTCAAATTAATATTCAAAATATAAGATCTCAGGGTTTTATAATGAGTTCGTGCCATGCATGGAAGTGAGCTTCCTACATATATCAAATAAATTCATAAAACGTTCTTACAAACTATGTGATAGCACTCAACATATTGCGAACTTTCCTTGTCTTAAGTTAATTTGTATATATTGCACTTTGATTTATTCCCCAACTATGAACAGAAAGGCCTTATAACGAGCTCGTTTGATCTACCACTCACATTAATGATGTTCTTGACGGTCTCGTAGATTGAATTAACTATTTCTAATAATTAATTATGCAGGTCCCTTTCATCTCTGCTGGGCTCGCGCTTGGTTCCGATTTCTTATAGATTACTTTCTGTATTAAAATGTATTTATGGGAATTGATTACAATTAAGAACTCTTCAACAATATTGAGTTCACAGATAATTTAACATTAATCACAAATATTTCACATTTAAAAGAGGGATAGGCTTGATAATTTAAAAATTTAAAGGAAGAAAGAACCCTAAACTTCATGTGCATCCTCTCAGAACGAGATCACAAGCCAGAAGAAAGTGGTTTTCAGAAAAATTTTATCTCTTCCTTGAACGATTTGTAAGCTTCTTTTTGATTGGCTTTTAATTTAGTAAACTCAATACAATTGGTTGCTTCAGAATCAGGGCTTCTTCAACTTTATAATAGAAAAAATAACTAAAAGTTTTTATATAAATATATGGAGTGATTGTCTTAAACTATTTTGATAAATAAATCGTGATATATGATGTTAACAAACAATATACATTTAGTTTTTTATATGAGTTTTGTATACTCTTGATTTTCGTGCTTTTTTAGATTGTAATAAATATTTATACAGCAATAATAATTGTCCGTATTTCTATACATAAACCTTCCTTAATATACATAATACATCTCTTGTGAGTAAACTTTATAATTCAACCTATACTGGTTGCTCGAACAATCAGCTGATTTGCTAGGTATTGAATCAAATAACTATCAATTTATTCTAGATCGATTGATTCATTCAAAAGTGTAAACAAATAATTCTAACCTCAATGTACGTGCAAACTGTTATTTTTTATGATCTGCCAGTAAAAAATAAGCCGCTTTATAATTTTTAATTCTGCCAATGGATTCTCATCAGTTGTTGAATCACAGTTATGCATGTTTTTCCTTATCATTTTAGATAATTCAATTACTCTCTATTGCTAACAACATTCGATTTTATTTGAGTGGTTCCTCGACTAGGTTAACTTTCTTTCCCATTTTATAATTCTATTAAAATTTACCAGTTCATTTCAAAATATTTTGTGGTGCTAAAATACCACGTGACAACCTTCAGGAAAATAAAATCACTTTGTTGGGTACAGTGAAGAGAAATAGGCCTGAGATTCCTCGTGAGTTTCTTCCAAATAAGACAAGACAAATTGGATCAACCCTATTTGCATTTCAAGACCTCTGCACAATCGTCTCATACTGCCCAAAAAAAAACAAAGCTGTCCTTCTCATGTCCACTATGCGTGATGAAGGAGAAATAGATGAAGAAACGGGGAAACCAACAATGATTCTCGATTACAACAGCACAAAGGGTGGAGTGAACTCCGTGGATCAGAAATGTGCTAATTACAGTACAACCAGAAGAACCAGGAGATGGCCATTGGCTTTATTTTTCCGATTTCTCGACATGGCTGCAGTGAATTCCTATGTGATCTATGTTGCTAATAACATCAGCAATGATCATGTCAAAAAAAGCAGAATGGATTTTCTGGAAGGACTAGCTATAGGGCTTCTGGATGATCACTTGAAAAAAAGAGCAAATACGAAAAACTTGCCACTGGACATCAAAGCTTACTTGTCACAGTACAAAAATTACCAGCCAAACCCTACACCGCCTCCTGTTCAAGCCAAATCCGGACCTTGTCATGAATGTGGGAAACACAGAAACAACAAGACCACAGTTCGTTGCTCACAATGTACTCGGTTTGTGTGCAAGAACCATTGCTAGACTTAATAGATTTTCTTCTCCTTTTATACTTCTATTTGTATTCCATAATATTTCATTTTCATTGCTGAACTAAGTTAAAAAATTGTCAATTTACATTCCTCTATAAAGTGTATTGGTGTTTGGAGTAACTGCTATTGAGAAGAAAATAATTGTTAATTAATATATAAATTGGTAAATTGTTAAATCTTATTTGCATAACCTATTCAATGCTCAAATCCTATAAAAAGGTATGAAAACACACATTTCACAAAAAGCGGCACCCAGTGCCACCAGCCGGCGGTGCAGTGTCGTTAGCCGGCTCCTAGCGTGTAGGTGAGGGTTAATGAGGTTTTGCAGGAAATTTTAAACAGTTTAAACATTCTTTCTGGACGACTTGACAGCTTTGACGGTAAGAGTAAGAGTATCAAGAAGAAGACTAAAAAATGAATATTACAAGCCAACAAGATATTAGGATTGCTACCTGGAATGCCAATAAATAATAAAAAAATGAATAAATAATATCAATAATAATAGAAAACAAGAAATATAAATATTTCTAAAGACCCAAAATATAGGTGTGTGCCTTATCTCTGAAACCCATTCAACTGAGCAAATCAATGGATATAATGTTTATGAAACTATTCATCCTCAAAATCAAGCAAGAGGTGGAAGTGCTGTAATAGTGAAGGAGAGTATTAAACACTATGAAGACTTCAGTATTCAAAGTAATGGAATACAACTAACTGTAGTTGGAATAGAGTCTGTCAACCAGAAAATACTTGTTGGAGCTGCATATTTTCCACCAAGTTATAATTTGAAGAAAAATGATTATACCAGTATTCTTCATCAGCTTGGAGATAGATTCATAGTGGGTGGAGATTTTAATGCCAAGCATAAGGATTGGGGTTCAAGACTTACAACTACCAAAGGAAAAGAACTCACAGAGGCTATCCAGGAGCTGGGCTGCGAATTCTATTCAACAGGGACACCTACTTCTTGGCCAACAGATTTGAATAAAACTCCAGATCTTCTAGATTTCTTCATAGCAAATAGAATATCCAGTAATTTTATTGACATTGAAGAGAGCTTTGACCTGGATTCTGATCATTCAGCTGTAATTCTCACACTCAGTGAACGAATAATAAAGAAAGAAGACAGACCAATGTTAGTCAACAGAACAACAGACTGGGAAGCTTTCAAAGTGGATTTGGAGAATGAAATCAACTTGAATATTCCACTTAGAACAGCTAAGATGAAGCCGCAGAAAATTTCATGAGGCAAATCCAGAAATCAGCCTGGAAAACACTAGACAATACACCAGGAAAACAAAAGGATGCAATTACCCACTGGAGATTCGACAACTTGTTTTAGAGAAACGAAGGGCAAGAAGAAGATGGCAACAAGCTCGTGATCCTGCTGACAAAAATATTTATTTATTCATTTATTCATTTATTTACAATGGAGACAACGGGTTTCCCCAAACATGTCTCCTTTACAAGAAAATGCAAAATCTTAAAATATAATATATAGAAAACTTATAAAAAATCATAGAAAGAAATAAGGTACAAATGGTAATATTCATCCTATTACATATGGTAATAAGGTACAAAATGATAATATGGAGAAATACAATAATTTAAAAAAAAAAATAATATGAAAAGATGAGATGAATACAAAGCATCGAAATACTACTCATAAAAGGTCCAAAAATTGAAAATATAAAATTCTAATAACACAAGTATTAAAAGAATGAAATAACCAAAAATATAACTTATTAATGAGTTCCAAGTCCCAAAACATATGCACACCCACACATACATGAAAAAATCATCGATGTAGACCAGATCACAATATCAATGCTCAGACCAGACCATTGTATAGAGCTTTTCAGTATCTAGCGCGAGAGAACCAGAAGAGATCTAGGTGCCCAGACAAACTATTGTAGCTTCTCTGAATTCTGTTGAGAGGAGAATTGTAATTTTTAAGTGTTCTGGAACGAGGAACCAGAAAAGAAAATTCAGATCGATTCAGATCTGAAAGAAAATTCAGAAAATTCAGATCGATATTCATTCTAGATAGCAAGTATGATGAATCAATTTTATTATTTAAGAGATCAAAAAGAAAAATAAGTGCTCTAACATCACGCCTAACTTTTAATGATGTAATATGGAATAAAGTTCTCAGTGACTCTGTTGGGAAATCAAAAGGACAAAAACGATTAAATTTCTCATAGAACATGATTCTTAAAAACTTATTTTGAAGCCGTTCTAGAACATTTATTCTATCCATATGATATGGATTCCATATCTCTGAGGCATATTCTAGCAAGCTTTTCACTAGTGACTTATAAATCAGAATCAAAGGCTCTACATCACTAAAGGGTGAACAGGTCCTCAGAATAAACCCCATTTGTTGGTTGGCCCTAGCAGCTATTGAATCAATGTGTGAATTGAAGGAAAAATCTGAAGAAAAATTCACTCCATGATCTTTGAAATTCGTCACCTGTTCCAATGGCCTGTTATTTAAGTGGTAAATATTAATGTGCGGTCTCAATTGGCGATTGAAACTTAGGAACTTACATTTGGTAACATTTATCTTCAGACCATTAGTTCCACACCATTGGTAAAAATTGTTGATATCGCCCTGTAAAGCAAGCCCATCATTTACATTCTTGATCTCCCTGAACAATTTGACGTCATCTGCGTACATCAGGCAGGAAGAATTCTTTATAATAGTAGGGACATCATTTATAAACAAGAGGAACAAAAGTGGGCCAAGATTGGAACCCTGAGGTACCCCAGATACACATATGAATGATTTGGATTTGAAATTTTGAATTTTAACAAACTGCATTCTTGATTGCAGATAACTCTGCAGGAGGTTCACTAAATTATCACTAAAACCCATCCGCCTAAGCTTTTTCAACAGTAGTCCATGACTAATAGTATCAAAAGCCTTGGATAAGTCCGTATAGATAACATCTACACGGCCTCCCCCATCCAAAACTTGAGATATTTTATCACTACAGGTCATTAGGTTAGTGACAGTTGAACGACCAGGTAAAAAACCATGCTGCTCATCCGCAATGATGCTCTTGACCTGTTTAAAAATACTAGAATGTAAAACCTTTTTGTATATTTTTGAAAAACAATCTAAGATAGAAATTGGTCTGTAATTACTAATATCAGCTCTTTTACCAGACTTAAAAACAGGGGTAATTCTAGCAGTTTTCCACTTCAGAGGAAATTTGCCAGTTTTCACAGATAGATTAAAAATAAAGTGCAGGGGAGCTACTAGAACATCCGCACAGCCTTTAACAATAAATGTGGGTATTGCATCGGGGCCCTCAGAGCAGCCAGATCTTAAAGCACCTATAGCAGTAATAATGTCATTACCAGACACTGTACCTAAATCAACAATCAATCCAGACATCCCAGACACCTCCGGCCCTCTCTCACTCCCTCAAGGGGCAATTGGTGCATCAGCCTCATATACAGATTGGAAATAAGTAGCAAATCCCTCGGCAATGCTAGAACCAGTGAAGAACTCCCCATTTAGTGTCATGGATGACTCCACAAATGATGTCTTTCTCTTTGTATTAATGTAATTCCAAAAATGTTTCACATCACTTCTGATGACAGCCTGAATACCCGCAATATAATTATCATATGCAAGGGAAATCCGAGCTTTGAGTGAAGCTCGCAACGTTCTGAAAAGATTATCATAGTAAGGAGAAGATCTTCTTTTCCGTGAATACCTATTTTTCACTTTTAGATCACTAACAATATCAGGAGTAAACCATGAAGGATATTTACTGCTCTTTCTCTCACTTATTATCTTAGGAATACATTCATCCATGCAATAATAGATTTTCTTATATAGTTCATCCACAGCACTATCCACATCAGTGCAATGAAATAGGGAGTCCCAGCAACTGTCTCTTAGGAGACAATATAACCTGAAAAAATCACCTCCAGCATAATTATAACGAGATTCTAGGGAATTATTTGGATTAACCCCGGAAGAAAATGCAATATACAAGGCATCAACACTCAATGCAGGATGATGACCATCCTCAGGAAGGAGGGGATCATCATTCGTTTCAACGCTTACGGGGAAATTACTTAAAACAAGGTCTAGGGTCCTACCAAGTTCATTTACAACTGAGCTATAAGAGTTGAGGTCATAAAAAGACATCAAGTTATACAAAATTCTTGCTTTTACTGGGCCAATAGAAAAATCATAATTGGAGGAGGAAATTTCTGGTAAATTAAAGTCTCCAATAATCATAAAATTACCATTAAGTAGATTACTAAGAGATTCCACGTATTCAGCGTACTGGAGAAGAATATTTGAATGGGTTGAAGGGGGAAAATAAACGGCATTTAAGAAGCAATTGGTTGCATTTAACTTTACTTTAATTGCGACAGAGTCATATTCGTTGAACTCTTTAGAGAGCTCATCGCACAGAACAGCTTGCAACGTTCTCTTAACTGCAATAAGCACACCACCTCCCCTCAGACGGCCATCACCCCCACCCCTGTCACTCCGATAAACCGAATAGCGATCGTTGGAAAGCTCACAGCTCTTCATACCACTATGTAACCAAGTCTCAGTCAAAACAATAACATCGTAATCGGTACTCAGCAATGATGTGTAGAAGTGCAATGATTTGGTAAGAAGTCCTCCAACGTTTTGATAGTAGATAGATGAATGGGAATTTATGGACATAAAAAAGAAAAAATGGGAATTGGAAATTGGAAAAAGAAAAATGAAAATGATTTGTTTTTCTTTCTCTTTGAAAATAAAAATTGAATGAAAAATAAAAAAGAAAAATAACCCTTGCACTACCAGCCGCGCCTTCTCAAAATTCAAAAGAGCAATAGAAATTGTTCCATTAGCATTTAACTAAAAGTATTATAAAAGAAAAAAGTACAATCATGACAAAAAATAAATAAGAATCAAATCAAAAAAATATATATATTAAGATGTGATCACTGAACTTAGAAAAAATCTTTAACTCCATTACTCAACTGAAAATGAAATGCCCATTGGACAGAAATAAAATTTCAAGCATAAGCAGAACAAAAAATTATCTTGTTGTTGCACCTTTCTAATATGAAATATGCCTAAAAACAAAACAAATAACCAGAGACAATTCGCTATCTTTTGTTCGGTTAATTCATGCAATGAACTGATAGTTTCTTTTCTTTTCACTTTTAGCCACGCCGAATCTATTTAATAAGTCAATTCTGTGCTTAGAAATTTTTATTCTATTCTTCTTATTTATTTATTTCTAACTTGAAAAGTAAACAGTTCGTATCAAGTATGAGTTTGTGCAACGTGTGTAAGCTGGCCATGAATAGAAGTAGTAAGGATAAGATTGTTTGTGGACAATGTAATTCCTACTTTCATGGAATGTGCGTAAAACTAGGAGAGACTGAAATTGAGGAGCTATCGGCTGGGCCTGCTGGTTGGACTTGTAATAAGTGTCTTAATAAGCTCAGGGCTGAGCGTAGTAAAAATGATTCAACACCTGTTTGTACGAGCAGTACGACGAATATAAGTGCCGGTTCTATTGTCACTCTAGAATCTTTGAACAATTCCTTGGAGGAGCTTAAGGCTATTTTCAGTGCTAGTCAACAAAGTTTGAAAGAGGAACTTTTTAGTGCTATCGGTGTGTGCACTGCTAAAATGAATTAGAACTTTGCGACTCTTTCTGCGCAAGCTCAACTTATAAAAGACCAGCAGACTATAAATCAGCTATTAAGTGAAAATGCTACTCTTAACAAGAGACTTGATGCGGTTGAATCGCATGCGGATAGGAATGAGCAGTATTCCAGGAGGAATCTTCTAGAGATACATGGTATTCCCTCAATTCCAAATGAGGACGTAGTTGGGACAGTTCTTAGTGTGTGTAGAAGTGTGGGCTTAGACTTTAAAAGGCAGTCCATAATTGGCTGTCATAGTTTGAAAAAACGGAACAATCGTCCTTCGGCTGGTATTGGCGTGGAGTTTTTGTGCCGAGATGATGCAGAAGCCTTGCTGCAAAAGCGGAAAGTTAAGCACAACTTGAACACTGAGCATATCGGCATTGGTGGGCAAGCGATGCCGATCTATATCAATCGGTCGATGACTGAGAGGCGGAGGCAGCTGTTCGCCAAGGCTAAGAAACTGCAGCGAGATAAGGATTTCAGATACATTTGGGCTGATAGAAACGGAACATTGAAGAAGGCCGACCGAAGGAGGCAGAATATTCGTTGTCAACTCGGAGGAGGACTTGCGGTGCTTTCAGGCTGATAGCGCTGGCAAGGAGGCTCCGATGGGTGTACCGACAATCGCTCTACTGATAAGTGATAACGCTTCCTAAAAATGGACCATCCCATTGCTCTCTTTCAACATTTTCTTGATTCTCAATCTTTCAAATTTTTGAAAAGCTGTTCTTGTCATCTTTAAATACGATATTAAACACTAAAAAACATCTACCATACAACACTACCCATAAAAGTTTTGATTTTAATGAAATCAATACAATAATATAGCCAACATACTATATTATTTCGCTGACAAATTCCTAAATCGGTGAAATATTGACAACTTTTTCTTAACATAAGAGATGATTTCAAGTATGAAGAAGGTTAGGTACGGTACCGTATGTAGCCTACTGAAATCCGTGTATCAGAAACGAAAATTTGTTGAACCCAATTGAAGAGCTATATTATTCAGCTTTTTGAACAAACATTCTAAATAATACGTGTCGGATTATTTAAAAAAAAGTGCTATAAATAATCATTTTCTAGCTATTTTGGGTGCAAATTCAATTGCAGTCCAAAATTTAACAGCATATTCGAATATTGCCGTCATTTTCTGCAATTTATTTGTATCACTTCATAAATAGATGCAAAAATTAATGGATATCGTTATGAATCATCAGACAGGAACAAATTGAATCTTTTTTAAATGAAATATGCCACATTCATTTTCATTCTATCACTCAAAAGATAGGTAGGCTACGGGATGACACAAACTGTTCCAGTAAGAGTAAGGATAATGTGATGGAAGATATAACGTTGTAACAAGACAATCCATTCCAACCGTAGTCATAGCATATTGGTAAAGCACTTGGCTTCAAAGTGAAGATAGCACTTTGTTCGAGTCCCAAAGAAGTTTCAATTTTTTTGTTCTCAATTTTTTCCCTCGAAATGTATTATTATAAATTATTTTTTGAAGGAATTTGTTTTCATTTCAATTGAACTTGGATTTTATCAAATAATTTCTTTCAATGTAAAATTTTGCCCACCAGTAAAAATAAAATTAACATAGGCTCCATGCTGTATCATTGAATTTCATAAGAAAAACATGAATAGATCTCAATAAAATAAAGTAATAATTTATATTCTTCAGTTATAATGTACTATCAGACACAAATTCGGAGTGGAACGAATATTTTAGTTATTTTGTTTGGAAAATTGGGGAAACAAACGGCTGCCTGATTCAAATTGAGGAAGATCTAATCGATACTAAAATGTATTGATGTATTGGAAAAAATTAGTAGGCTATGATTCTGTGAGGTTTTCAAGTATTGTATCTTCTTCACTTATCTATAATACTATAATAAAGGAAAGAACTGGCTTATACACGTAAGGGAATGGTAAATTATGTTTGACGATTCATCACATCTGAACTACTCAACTGATTAATTTGAAATTTTGCATATAGATTCTTAATTAACCAAGGATGGTTATAAGCCTATTTTCAGTGCTTCAAGATTTCATTATGTCAAGTTTTCAAGTTGTCATGCTTCCAGTTGTTGTATGGAAACAGCAGAACATTTCTTTTAAAAGGGACATTAGATGATAGGTATGATTGGGGATACTATTCAAATAAAAATAACTGATTTTCTGTCGCATCAAAATATTGTTCCGCCATTTTGAATTCAACTTAATTTTTTTAAATTGGAAGGTTGAATCGAAATACTTGATTCCAATACTGAAATACAAGAGAAAATGATTGTTGAAATCCACACCGATTTCTCAAACCGTTCAAAAGTTATTCTCATTCAAAGATACTGATAAATCATCTATCTATCCATCATCTATACTATACTAAGTAATGTACTTAATAATCTATACTATACTAGTGCCCGGTTGCAGAGTCGACAAAAAAACGTCGCCCATAGTTAACAGCGCGGACTTAACTATTTAACAGGCCAATTTCGTTGCAGAGACGTTCTGTTAGCTATTGCTCTGCCGATAGGTGACAGCGCGCCAACAAACAGGTTTTTCCGTTGCAGAGACGAAAACCCTACCCCTACAGGCAGATGACGTCATCTGAGGCTACCAATAACTAAATGTGCTCTTAAATTGAATGCCCAAAATCGTGCTTATAAATCCACTATACATTCGAGCCAAGTGTATTTTGAGGTTATGTTGATTTGTTTGCATGTCCTAACAGACAGACGAAAATGATCATACATGATAGTGCATTACATTATAATAACATTAACTATTTGAAGCTGTAGACAGTGTAAATAAACTGAATAAAATATCATTGGCTATTCGAGTAGTTTGGACGAAGATGTAATACAATTTTCAATACTCAATTTAAATAATCAATTATCATTAATTTCAATAATAAGCACCTATGCAGAGTCATTAGAAATATATCTTGTAAACTGGCTGCTTTGCTTCCAAGATATATCAAAGTGCCAGAAGGCAATGGAATAATGCTGGTAACATTTTGTATTAATATTATACAATAATAAATACACCAATTACTAATTTTACTCCTACCTCTAAATTTATTTTACTTAATCCATTCATTTAGCTATCAAAAGATCAAACTGAAATAAAACTAAATAAAATCAAACTGAAAATAATAATAGTCTGCAGTTTACGATCTTGATTCATAACCTCCAAGCATAAACAACACAATAAGCAGACAGCAGTTTTGTGATAAACAAGCTCCATGTTGTGACGTCATCCGACTGGAGGTTTGTAAGAACTGTTCACAGTGATTCTCTCCCCGTTGCCAATACATTAATTGGATAGAAGCATACCACGCAAAATGTGGTATGAGCAGCAGTGTGACTTATGTGTGTGCCTTATCAGAGCCATAGCTAACAGGGGTCTGGCAAATGACTCTGCAACGAACATCTATTTATGGGCGAGTTGTTAACTAATGGCGCTGTTAACTATGGGTGACTTTATGTAGCGACTCTACAACCGGGAATAAATGCTCAAAATCGTGCTTATAAATCCACATACATTCGCGCCAAGTGTATTTAAAGGTTATGTTGACTTTTTTGCATGTTCTAAAAGATTAAGATTAAGTGAAATTTTGCATAAAGATTCTTCATTAACCGAGGATAGTTATAGGCCTATTTTAAATTTCGAATATTTTATTACGTCAAGTTTTCAGTTTGAAAAGTTTTAAAATAGACCTTTGCAAAGCACGGGTTACCTGCTAGGTATCAATAAAATCTGTTTTTTGACAATTTCTTGGTCTTTTCATTTTATATGAATAATTATTGCAATATCAACTTCTCAACTACACAAAAAGGAAAAAATCTTATGAATAGCTGAGAATCAATTATAGACCACTAAAGATTTTGTCATAAATTACTAGCACTTACATTTTACTGCATTCAATGATACTTCACTACATACTGCCATAATTTTCACTACATAACAATACTTATTAGCCTTTACTTATTATGAATAATTAGAATATTAGAATCCTCTATTACAATGATTGAAATCATAATTTCTTGGAGAGAAATAATACAGGCTCAGCCTAGTTTTTCCTTCAATGTCATAATTATTATATTATGACTAGATGGCCCGGCGAACTTTGTACCGCCAAATAGTTAATGCATCTACCATGCTACCAATTTCTCCTAAATAGGTTGGATAGCATTTCTCACCTATCAACCTAAAGGAAGTTATCGGCTCCAAAATGGTAGATTCTTGATAAATTATGAATGGATCTATTGCTTATGAATGAGAAATCCAGTTTTCAGAGCAAATCAACTTATAATCTTCAAAGGAAATTTGGCAATAGACAACACAAATCCATAAAACAATACCTTACACACTTAAACATCTAGCATCATTACAAGCTAAATACTTATCCATTTATATAGTTGAAAAACAATGGCTATAGGCTTGTTACACACAAAACAAATTATACGAAATAAGAACACCATAAAACTGTTCAAAACTCAATTTAAAACATTATAAATTTCAATTAAACAGAAAAATATTCTGAGAGTACAAAATTAGAACACATAGCCAGCCACCATTTTTTAGAGAGAGAATAACAAGTACAGAGCAAAGCCATACCTCAAACCAGTGACGACTTTATGAACACATCACCGATATTAAATTCCAAAAAATTATAAATTACAAGTTTAGAATTTACATTTTACATTTGTTCTCAATAAAACTTTATTTTGAACTGTTATTTTAAATTTATTTATCCTCTATATTTATAATGATCTATTTATCTGTTAATTCTGTTAACTCAGTTTCGATGATACCATGGAATGTGCAACACAATTATTTATGATGAATTCTCAGTTAAAAGTTGTCCGCATATCGATTACTCTGATATTTACTATCAAGTTTTATAGATCTCGAATTGAAGATTCGATTTTAATCGAGAAAAAATGTAATATTACACATCTCATGAGAAACTTTAGCTGGATGCACACCTGAGGAGGCGCGATGCGGCATTCTACATCAAGGTGCTTCTTGCTTATTGGTTTGAATGGAAGAGGTCACACACACTGTATCGGGCATGGCGTGGAATGGTGTGTTAAGGCATTCTCCAAAGATCAACATTTTTATCACCAAGCCGCGCCTCCTCAGGTGTGCTTAGCCTTAGATTGATCTGATGCACTAATAATAATAATAATAATAATAATAATAATAATAATATAATAATAATAATAATAATAATAATAATATAATAATAATAATGTTTTATTTTCAACAGCACAATATACAAGAATACAAATTCATAACATCCTAAGCTTGGCTTTCGCCATCAGCTCGAGTTGAGATTTTTTAATTTTATCTATGATAAGAATTACAGATAACATTATTTAAAAGTGAACATTTAAGAGAAATTCAATATATACAAATAAATCAAACATAACAGAGAGATAAAACACTATAAAAGCAACAACAATTCACAGAAAATCTCAATGGGGTATTCCACAATATCAACAAATGCAGAGACGTTCTATTGAACAGAATGCCAGTTGGAAAGTGTCTTCATTTGGTTTCAATTGACATTATACATATTTGCTTACCCTACTTCAATAGTTGAAATTCTCTAATAAGAACCACCGATAATGCCAAGCCACTCTACAAAATTCAACCAGCCCCTGCCAATTTCCTCCGTTCAGAACTTCTAGGTACTCATTTTCCGAGAGAGTTGATTTACCCAACCACCTTCGTCTCCACTCACCCAACACCAAGCACCGTGCCACAAAATGAAACGTGTCCTATCTTTCACCCACATTACACATCGAACACATTCTAATTCTTCCCTCCAACCACGGTCTGTCATTCAAATTTAACATTTCTCCTCTCACTTTCATTATCCACCTGATGTCTGGCAAACCAAATTCCTCCTTTAAATAGCCATTACCCCCCAAATTCACACTCGTGAGACTCTTATATGTGGTATGATGTCTGGCTGCGTTTGCTGAGATCCTAAAATCCTCAATGTTTCTCAATTTCATTAAATTCCAAATTTTATTAACTTCACTTTTCCAATTACTCAGATTGTCCAAACTCAAATCAACATTGGCACCCAGCTCTTGCGACATATCTAACCAGCTCTTATACCAGAACACTCTCTTTTTTACAACTTGGGCTGCTAGTAGTTTGGGTAAGCGCCAATCCTGCATTTTCATTACCTTGCAAACATAATTGAAATGCAATCGGAGCGTGTATTCAAAAAGCAGCGGTTCTCCTGTTTCTAAGAATAGAATATAACTGGGTGTATTGTATTATAAGGCAAGTTGAACAATCTTTTAATGAAAAAGTGCCACAATTTTTCCACCTGTTCAAACCTTCTATCTAGAAGGTTTGATCTGATGCACTATATTTTTATGATAATTATCCAACAATCAGTATTTACATAATATATCTCAATATGGACTTCCAATATGTGCTTAGTTAGTTGTTCAGCAGTTTGTATTTTTACTTTCCTTGCCCTTTTCCGAAAAAAATTAAGGTACCCCAATTTCAAAATTTCTATACATTTCAAGGTCCCCTGAGTCCAAAAAAAGTGTTTTTTGGGTATTGGTCTGTGTGTGTGTGTGTGTGTGTGTGTGTGTGTGTGTGTGTGTGTGTGCGTGTGTGATCCAAAACGGACAATTTCGATCAAATGCCATTCAAGATGGCAGTTAAAATGGCGAAAATGTTTTCAAAAACAGGGTTTTTATGATTTTCTCGAAAACGGCTTCAACGATTTTGATCAAATTCATACCTAAAAAAGTCATTGATAAGCTCTATCGACTGCCACAAGTCCCATGTCTGTAAAAATTTCAGGAGCACCGCCCCATCTATGCAAAGTTTGATTTTAGATTCCCAATTATCAGGCTTCAGATACAATTTAAACAAAAAAAAAATCAAGTGAAAAAGATTCAGCATGAAAATTTCTACAATTTTATGATCAGTAACATTCTCACCCAAAATTGAAAATAAGCTCAAAATGCGAGAAAATAAGATTATTCAATTGCAAACTGTTGGCAACTGTTGATTCTATTAAATAATTCACTATGAAGAGATCGCAGACTTCATGTGTCTGCAGCGCTATTGTCCTGTCACCAGCTGTCTCAGATTGTAGAATAGTAGATTCGATATTCGCGGGAACACTAGCATCAGTTGATCAATTTTCATAATGGCAAGGAAAGTTGTGTGAGTGCGCCACACCAGATTTTTATATATAGTTTAATGCAGCTTGCTGGGAAATTGAATGATATATCTCCTTGCTGCTGATTTTCCTGTGCATGTACTAAATTCACAGCATTTCGAGTTCTACGACCCAAGTTTGGACGTATGAAGATTTAGGCAATAGTGCAACTAGCCGTATCCAGCAGCCGAATGAGACCTTGAATAGAATTGGTGAGCGAGAAGCTACTAGTAGGAACCGGGTACCACAACCTGAGGAGCGTCACTCTGATCACTGTATGGTCAGAGTGGACAACTATTGATTTTTATAAAATATTCAGGATAGAATTAATATGAAGATGAGGGCTTCAACAACTCTACAAACATATATCAGATACAGGAACCCGAAACTAGTTGTGTCAGAAATAAAATAATATCTAAAAAGATGTTAGTGATTATTATTGTGTTTAATCTTTCTAGTAGCACTATCAAAATACTGAAACGATTAGATTGTCTTTTTTCGTAATTGAAAAAAATAGAATGATTTGTGAACATAGCTTATACTCTTAAAAACACTCCACTTGAATGAGATACCTTTCTTACAAAATTAATAAGAACAATATGAAAACTTTATTATTTGAGTTGTTGTAATATTTTAAATAATAAAGGGTACTACAAGTTTTCATACTGTTCCTACTACTCTTATATTGCCTTCATAGACTGTTCCTCAATTCAAATTTCTGCTTCACTATCTGTATAATATTGAGCTCCATTGGACAAGCATTAGCAAGTTTTCACTTTTTTCTTACGGAAGGCCAAAGTCGGTATGTTTGTATGATCTACAATAACTTCAGAAAGAATAGATCAATAGTAGTGGTGAAGTGAGACTTCTGAAGAAAAGCTGGAGAAAAGCTGCCTCAAAGCTGGCTCAAAGCTGGCTCAAAGCTGGCTCAAATCTACCCCAAAGCTGATTCTTGGTTCTAACCTTGCCCAATTCAATGTTATCTGAACAAACTTAACCTAGCCATACCCCTAATCTCACAATAAATCTCAAATGAAGATCCTCATTCCCACTTTTTTGGAAAAAAAACTAGATCCAGCTTTTTTTTTATTTCTCGAATAACTAAGAAACCGTTAATTTTACAAAGAAATTACAGGAATAACTTTTTCCAGTAAATCCAATAACGAATCCATTGACACCCGATTTGTCAAGATTGAACAGAAAATAAGGATCAGTTCTCAACCATAATAAAAATAGATCATGAGTATTTACAAATTTGGTCGATATTTGCATGATAGAAATAATAATGATATTAATGTTGATATTAAAAATTTGATTCAGAATTTTTTCTATGTTCTACAAATCATACCATTAGCTACACCCCATATTCCAAACATCAATCTCAATAATGAAAAAGAGTGGAAGTATATGACTGATTCAAACTTGATCCAACAATTCTAACTTTCTTCTGGAATCTCTTTTAAAGAATGGTATGAAAAAAATGTAATAAATATAGAAGAATAGATTATCTCCCACCCCACCTGGATACCTCAACTTCGTATATTTAAAAAGGAATGTCCACAAGAGAGAAACTTGCACATGAGCTACATGGTAGTCAGACGTAATTTCCTCACACGTCACACTGAAATAAAAGGTCTAACAGATTTATATCAAGCTGATATTGTTGACATGTCCAACTATAGCACATTAAATGAGAACTTTAGATACATACTAACTGTGATTAACTGTTTCAGTAAATTTGCATTTGCAATACCAATGAAAACTAAAACTGGAAAGGAGGTGGCAGCAGCATTGAAACCAATACTCAAAAAACATAAGATTATCAATTTTCAAACTGATGCAGGTGAAGAGTTCTACAACACAACTGTTCAGAATCTCTTCAAAACATATAAGATCAACCATTACAGTACATATAGTGATAAGAAAGCTGCAATTTGTGAATGTTTCAACAGAACTCTTAAAGAGAATATGTTCCGTGAATTCACTATACAGGATAATCATAAATGGTTGGAACTGTTACCAAAACTTATCTCAAAATATAACAACACGACACATCGTAGCATTAATACAAAACCAATTGATGTAAATAAAGAAAATGAAAAATATGTACCAATGAATTTAGATAAAAGTGCACAATGTGAAATTGGCAATCAAAGTAAACCAAAATATAGAATTGGTGATAAGGTGTGCATTAGTCGATACAAATCAATATTTGAGAAAGGTTATCTCCCAAACTGGACAAATGAGATTTTCACTATACAAAATGTTCTCCCCACTATACCCTTTACCTATAGATTGAAAGATATGAACAATGAAATTATCAAGGGTACATTCTATGAATATGAAATGAATAAAACAAAATATCCAGATATATTCCTCATTGAAAAAGTATTGAAGAAAAAGGGTAGTAAATTGTATGTTAAATGGCTTGGATTCGATAAATCTTATAATTCATGGGTTGAAGGTGATGATATAACATAATATAATAAAAAATATGCTGAAATTGAAACAACATCAATCAAAACTACCTGTCATAAATTTTGATAAATTCCTTACTAAGAAGAATATCAATTATCACAGACACAGCGAACTTTTACCAAATTCCATAAGATGTATTGTTTGTGGTCCAAGTAATTCTGGGAAAACAAATACAGTATTCAATTTACTATTTGCACAGAATGGTGTCAAGTTTTCAAACTTATATGTATTCACCAAATCACATCAACAAGATAAATACAAACTTCTAAAGCAGATTATGATACAAATACCTGAAATTGACTTCAACATGTATCAAGATAATGATGAAATACCACACCCAAATGATGCACACCCAAATTCAGTTATGATTTTTGATGATATTTGTATGGAAAATCAACAGAATATCCGCAACTATTTCAGTATGGGTAGACATAATGATATTGATTGTTTCTACATTTCTCAAACTTATTCCAGTATACCCGAACAGTTAATTCGTGATAACACAAACTTGATTGTTCTATTTAAGCAAGATAATCATAATTTAACACACATATATTTTGATCATATTTATCCTGATATGAATAAGAGAGAATTTG
>NC_052512.1:1374113-1421613 GCF_014356525.2 Nilaparvata lugens | reverse complement strand
ATTTATAGACTCATTGAATTTTCTACATTCTTCTCTTGATAAATTAGTTGCTATAAATCCTGAGTTCAAGCTATTTCAACATTACCCTCCAAATAAAATTGATCTACTAAGAAAAAAACAATTGTATCCATATGAATATATGAACAATTTTCAAAAATTCCTTGGAACTAAATTGCCAACTATTGATAAGTTCTATAGTTCTATAGGTGACAAAAATGCAACTGTAGAAGAGTATGAGCATGCAAAAACAGTATGGGAAGTTTTCAAAATAGAGAATCTTGCACAATTCCATGATTTTTATTTGAAAATAGATATTCTTCTCCTTGCTGATGTTTTTGAAAACTTTAGGAAAACGTTCATGAATACATACAACATGGATGTAGCAAATTGCTACTCTCTCCCTCACTTTTCCTGGTCTGCTATGTTGAAATACACAAAGGTAGAATTGCAATTAATTTCTGATCCTGATCAGTATTTATTCTTTGAAAAAGGAATTAGGTGTGGAATTAGTATTATTCCACACCGCTATGCAAAAGCCAATAATAGGTATATGAATGATTTCAAGATAAATGAGCCAGAAACATATATTATCTATTGGGACTGTAATAATCTTTATGCTGTGTGAATGTGTTGTAATCTACCACATTCAAATTTTGAATGGATGACAGAAGCAGAAATTCAAGAATTCAATGTAGAACAAGATCAAAGTAATGTAGGATATGTATTGGAAGTAGATCTTGAATTCCCAAGACATCTTCATAATGACATAATAGTCATGATGACTATCCTTTAGTCAAGGAAAAGGTGCAAGAAAAACCACCAAATGGAAAAACTGAAAAGTTGTTGACTACTTTGAAAGATGAAGAGAAATACATAATACATATTAATAATTTGAAACTATACCTAAGACTTGGCATGAAGCTCAAGAAAATTCATAGAGGGATTAAATTTCTACAATCTGAATGGTTGGAACCATTTATAAACTTAAATACTCAATTAAGAAGAAATGCACGCAATGACTTTGAACGTAATCTTTATAAACTAATGAATAATAGTATATATGGACAAACTTTAATGAATGTGAAAAAACATTCTGATTTTGAAATTGTAACTAATGAAAAAAGACTACACAAACTCATTTCAAAACCAAGAACCAAAAACTGGCATTTATTTGGAGAAAATGTTGTTGGAGTAACCTTAAATAAAGTTGAGATAGTGTTAAATAAACTAATTTATGTTGGAATGGTAATTCTAGAGGAAA
Source organism: Nilaparvata lugens (assembly GCF_014356525.2). NCBI lineage: Eukaryota > Metazoa > Arthropoda > Insecta > Hemiptera > Delphacidae > Nilaparvata > Nilaparvata lugens. The sequence continues at coordinate 1,420,352 of NC_052512.1, read as the reverse complement.
GTAAAGCAGTCATGTTTGATTTCCATTATAACTATATAGAAAAATATTTCCAAACGAATCTAAAGTTTTATTTATTATTTTATTTATTTGAAAATTCACATATTTGAGGGCACCAGGAACTGAATCCCATTATTGCCCTCATAACACACATTGAGCATACAATCTGAAAATATAATACATTAAAATGAGAATATAATAACTCAACTAATATACTATTGAGTTTTAGAAAAAACAAAATACAAAAAAAAATAATAGAAAACCTTGCAAATATGAAACTTATAGTATAGCAGATTAAAGAAGAAGAACTAAGTATGTAACTAATACTGAAGAATTCAAGAAGAAAAGAAAAAAGAAACAAAGGAAAGAGAATTATGGAAACTTTGCAAATATGAAACTTATAAATAAAAACACTAATATATTATGTAATACATAGGAAAGAAAAAAAAAGACAAAACTCAACAAACATAAATCTTATTCAAGTCCCGCCTGAACACACTGTCTGAATCAAAAAAATCTAATGCATCATTAAGCCTATTGTATAATCGAAGAGACCTAAACAGGGGAGCATTGTAACCACTGACCATTCTACATCTGATAATATCAAAGGTGGGATGATCTCTGGAGTTGAACGCAGGAACATGGAACCTGATCAATGAGAGCAGCGAAGGAGAAGAAAATCGACCCCTTAACAGACCATGCACGAAAATCAATGAGTCGCTCTCCCGTCGTAATCTCAATGATACAAAGTGAAAGGTACCTCTCAAACAGTCTGTAGGAAAACCCAAAGGACAGGATTGACTGAAGCGCTTGTAATAGAGAAACCTCAAAAACTTATTCTGAACTACCTCAAGACCATGATACAAATCAGTATAAGGGTTCCAAATCACAGAGCAATATTCCAACACACTCCGGACCAATGACACATAAACAGTACATATTGCATCAAGGTTATTGAAGTTAGCTGTATTCCTCATAACAAAACCTAGCATTTTATTCGCTCTAGCTATGCTATATTCTATGTGTACTGAGAACCTGAGACAGCTATCAAAGATTACACCAAAATCCTTACATGTATTGACTCTTTCCAGATTCATACCATGTACTTCATAAGAAAAGTTAATCTTCAAATTTCTTCTAGAAAATGAGATACACTTACACTTCCTAACATTCAAGTCAAGTTCATTGATAGAAGACCATCTAACCAATCTGTCAAGATCTTGCTGCAACAAATTACAATCATTGGAGTTAGTAATCTCCATGTAGAGCTGTACATCATCAGCAAAGATCAAACATTTTGCTTTCTTTAACTGGAGAGGCAGTTCATTGATCAATAGAAGGAATAAAAGAGGACCGAGTACACTCCCCTGTGGAACTCCTGAAGTGCTGAAAAAGGGAGTTGATCTAGAACACCTGACCATAACATAATTGGTAAGATGGAATAAGTAACTTCTGAAAAGATTCACAAGTTGCACACAAAAACCCAAATCATCAAGTCTCCTCAACAGTGCTCCCTGATCAACACGATCAAATGCTTTTGCATAGTCTGTGTAAATGACATCAACCTCACCTCCAGAATCTATTACCCTCGAAACATCCATAGTGAACTCCATCAAATTGGTGACCACAGACCTTCCAGGGAGAAACCCATGTTGACAGTCCGATATCAGAGGACGGGAGTAACATAAAATTCACCATACAAAACACGCTCAAAAACCTTTGCGAAGACTGACAGCAGGGAGATCGGACAATAGTTATCAATCAGATCCTTTCTGCCAGACTTGAAAATGGGTATTACCTTGGAAATCTTCTACCTTGTAGGAAATAAACCTTTCGCCAAAGATAAATCAAATATATATTTCAATGGGTCAACCAACATATCTCTGCAACCTTTCACTATGAATGCAGGAACCTCATCCTCACCAGGAGTAGTGAGTGGCTTCATTCTATTAATTGCCCTCCTTATGCTCTCAACAGAAACCGATGAAATAGCTAATGAACTGGAAGCCAAATCCCTTCTAATTCCATTTTCCCCACTAATCTGATTCACGTTATCACTAAAGGTGCAAGGAATTGGAGTATAAACCGACTTGAAGTACTCAGCAAAACCATCCGGCAATTCAGATCCCACAAAGGCCCTATCACCGAGCTCCATCGTCTGACAGATCCCCTTAGCCTCACGCTTACTATTCACAAACTTCCAGAACTCCTTCGACTCACCCTTGATATTTCTCTGTACCCTAGTCATATACTCATCATGAGAATGGGACATAAGATTCTTCAGCTCTCTTCTAATATCGTTGAACCGATTTCTATGATAGGCCGAAAAATTTTTCTTCCGTGCGAGTTTGTTTTTCCTCTTAATCATCTGTATGATATTCCGATTAAACCAAGGAGGATACTTCCAGTTAATTGCATTGACACATTTTTTGGGATGGTGAGATCAAAACATGAATATATGATTGAATAAAAAAGATCTACCACTGAATCAACATCTTTAATACTATAAAGAACCTGCCAATTATAATCTCTAAGGATATTGTAAAGAGAAAGATAGTCTGCTCTCCTGAAATCATACTTCAACTCCCCATCAGATTGATGCTGATGACTCCCCCGACTCAACTGGACACCCGTCAGCAATTCCATGCTCAGAGCTGGGTGATGTTCAACATCTTCATGGACTAAAGGCAAAGACTCATATATGATTCAAAGTCACCTATGAGAGCATTATTACAAAAGTAGACAATGTTAATATATAGAGGACAAGTGGGTAATAGAATACGAATCATCAGATTCTCTGAATTTCTGAGATTATGAGACAAATTAATATCAAAACATTCCTCTGAGGGTATGTCCCTACGAACGGCAATCAGCACACCTCCACCACGACAAGAGTCGCTACCAGGTCTGTCTCTACAATAAACAGTGTATCTTCTATCAAAAAGTTCAGAATCAACAAAACTAGAATTAAGCCAAGTCTCCGTTATCAAAATCATATCATAATCACAGGCAAGCACCGATTGAAGGAAACCATGAGTCTTCGTTCTGAGACCCCTTACATCGCCCCTTACATCCACCCCTGACAATTTAATGTCAGATACAGATAGTTTCATGTATTCAATAGAGTATGATGACATTAATGAAAAGATTAGGATACATGGAGATATATTTGACACATCAAACTTTAAAAGAAATCATATGTGTTATAGTGATAAAAATAATAAAATTATAGGGAAATTTAAAGATGAACTGGGAGGGCTAATAATACCTGAATTTGTTGGTTTGAAACCGAAAATGTATTCATTCATATTATCCGATAATACAGAAGAAAAGAAGGTAGCGAAGGGTATAACAAAAAGTACTCAGGAAAAGCAATTAAGTTTCAAATTATATAAAGATTGCTTATTTCAGGGAAAAACAAAAGTTGTAAAGTTTTATTCAATTGAAAGTAATCTTCACACAGAAACTACTGTGAAAAGAGAGAAGTTAGCTTTATCACAACATGATAATAAGAGATTTTTGGAAAATGATGGGATAAGTACCTTGGCTTTTAGACATAAATATATAGAGAGTAGGAAGAGGAAACATGTTGATGATGATCATTGAGAAAGTATATATAAGAAAAAAAAGATTTTCTAGATTCTATATTAATACAATTTTTTTTTAGCTCTAAGATTCTTTGCTATTTTAGAATATAAGATTTTTTTACTTCAACTTTTGATTTTTATCAGTGAATATTGTTGTATAATTTATATATATTATTAAATTTGAGCTTGTTTATAATATCAAGTGATATAAGAACATTGTATGATTTTTTTCTTGAATAATCTAATAATTAGAATCAACGAATTTATTATGTTTATTATGGTTGTATAGTTTGTATTTGTGTACATATCTGGAATACTGAAATATATTCTATAATGATTTTAAGAGTAGATAATTTTATTATTTAGATTTATTCTAATCTCTATCTAGAATTTTAACTTCACATTACTTTCCTAACCATGCCACTCAATGGTGTGTATTCATAGATATTATCATAGAGAATTAAGCAATAGGCAGTTGTTTTTGGTTTAAAATTTTCTGTTGAATCAAATGTTAATTTCACATCTATTGCTCCAGATTTTAATAATTCATTTTGTCTGCTGCAGTCTATAACAATTAATGGTGTGTATTTATCAAATGTATCATAGTCTATTGATGTATAGCTATCATGTTGTCTATGAGTATAGTATGAATGTTGAAAATCCAAAGACATATGATACAACAAGTGTTTATTACCCATTATACCATCATAGGGGAAGTATTGTGCATCCAAATACAAGCGAATATTGTTGAGTTTACAAAAATCAAAGTTTGACATATTTTCAACTATACTATTTTTCTTATCTCTTTGAAATCCAAGAATAATGAATCTAGGCTTTTCCATTTGTGATGCTGTTTACACCGTCCATTGTTGTGTGGTGGATTCAGGTAATGTTGGAAATTCATGAAGCTGCCATGATCTGAATGGTATGACAATACCCTTATCATTGTGAGATAGATTTGATAAATCAATGCAAATTGAGTCTGAAACATGTATATAGGGTACACGCCATTGTATCTTTGTTATATCAATTTTTTCTTTACCTGCTGCTGTTGATTGAATACTATTTTTTTCTGATGATGATCTTAGAAGAACTAACTCCTGCCGAACATTCAATATAACTTTTTTATAATCTTCCATTATACCCAACCACATTTCTAATGGTATACAAAAACTGAATTTTTCTAAATTTTTCCATCCTTGTAATTTCCATCCAGCATTTTCCATTACTTTTTCATTGAGTGCAGATTGAGATAGAAGATTTTTCATTGTGGTTGTAATTCCTACATTACATGTACGATCAACTTCAACCCCACCCAGTTCATATCTAATTTCATCAAATAAATGTGCTACACCATTGTTTATTAGTGAATAGTCTGTTTTTGTATCATCTGCTTTCTTAACATCAATATTACCTTTAATTAGGAGGAAACTTTTACTTGGTAGCGTGTAAATATCTTGTTGATTGACACTGATATGAATTTCATCATTATAATTATATGTTTGAGAAGCATATGGGGTGTGACTATGATACTCAAGTTTAGTTACACTTTCATCAAATTTCACTTTATCACTAACATTGATATACTACTACTACTGTTAATATGATTTATTATACTTTTTTGATTCATGATTATAATTTTTACCTCTATTTTTATTATATACAATAAATCCTAATCTTTGTAATAATTTCATATTTCTTTGTGAAAGTTCTCTACTTCCCACACCTCTATCATTATTATTATCATCATTATTGTATTGTGACAAAATATTTGAAAATATAAGCATCCTTTTTTCATACTATTGTGTTTTTTTAATATGTAAACATACTGTTATTACCTCTCCTCGAAAATTTATCAATTCACCATCTTGATCTACCAGTTTGATACTTATAACACTTAATCTATTTGTATTTATTGGAAGATAAACTACTGTTGTGGGTGATACTATTGTTTTAAAACCAGGCGGAACAGTTGTATAGAATTCATATAATGTATGTCCCTCATTCCCATTATTATAGGATCCTTGAACAATATTACATTCAACACGAATACTATTTATACGCATAATATGAACTGGTTTTATAGATATATGCCATTCATTTGCTGATAACTTTGTGTGTTGAAAACCAAGAATTGGACCAATACTATCAGACATACTGAGATCAATTTCTTTGTCTGCATACAACTCACATTGTAATGTATTATTATTTGCTTCAATTTTCAATTGATTGCTTGTAAGATTGAGTTTATCTCTTATATAAGTTAGAATATCTTCCAATTCATATGATCCCTCAGGTATTTGTACCTGTTGTTTATTATAAATAGATTTATCATTAATATTGGTTTCAATATTTGGAATTGTATTGTATGTGTATAAATTCACTAGTCCTACTTCATAGTTGCTAGAATCATCTAAATCAACTGGTGGAAAAATTTCACAAACCAATGGCTTCTGATTTGCTGTTAGTGTAAACATGATTATTTATGATATATTTTTTATAAAGCCATAATAGACATAAATGACCACATACTATTGAGTTATTATTTATTTCTTGATATTTCTTATAGTTGTAACATATTCTCACGCCTTTCATATAATCTATTAATTCTAGTGGTGGTGATAAATTTCCAAAACTATCAAAATACTCACAAACATTTTTATGTTTGATATAACAAGTCCAATGACTCCCAATCCCACTTTCTCCATCTAAATTTATTACACCAATTTCTAAATCTTTGTATGGTGTTTCTGGTAGATTATCTCTCATATAGACACCACGAAGGGGTATATTGAGTTTCTTTGCATTGTTTATGATTTCAATATTCGAGAATGGTGTTTTTTTGAGATTTTCCTTAATGTTTTTCCTATTTCTTCACTTCTTTTTTGAGTATTCTTTCTATTATTTTTTCTCTTCAATTTCTTAATTCCACAACCTTTGTATGGCTTCAAGAATAGTCCACCACCAAATTTAGTTTTAGCATTCAATAGATTTGTAACAAGATATGCTGCAGAGCATTCACCTAAACCTGCATCAGGAGATTTCAGTCTCTCCCAAGCAAGTGCAGCTAGCTTTCTATCAGCATCCATTCTATTCTGATTAGGGTCATTGTATGCAATATCATGTGCTCAACATGCTTCATCCAATTTATTTATTCCTTTATCTCCTCTTTTCAATCTTTTCTCAAGTTTGGTGCCGGGCCCACAAAAATTGTAGCCGGGGATATGAAGCTCAACAGGTAGGAAGTCAATTGCTTTGTTCAATACACTACCAATTATACCAGATCCTAATTTTTTCTTAAGCTTTTTCAAGAATATGTTTTTTCCAACACCAATATTTTTCTTCTTCATCATTTTTATTATATATATTTTTTCTCATCAACTATCCTCCTAAATGGAATAATATCCTACAATATTCAAATCAGAAGATTCAACTGATTCAATTACCCATCCACTTCCATGCTGTATAAATCTATCTATTTTCTTCCACATATTAGCTTTAATCTCAAGCCATTGATTATTAAATTCATTTATATTATCTTGAATTTGTAGAATTGTTCGTGTTCTTCCATGAAAGGTTGGTGAACTATTCATTTCATAATCTCCAACTAATTTCTTCAGCTTCAATTTGAGAGCAACATACCATTTTATATTATAATTAAATTTTTAAGCTTCTCCTAAACATATATCAAGTACAATTGGTTTCATTTTTTGAAATATTGTATCTGGATCTGTAGTATCTATTTTTTCCATCTATATAGGAGACATTTACCATTAAAAGCTTGTGTCTTTTCTAAACTCTCCATACCAGTTATTATTTTTATTATAGTAAAAAATTACTGGGTCTGGTTAACCAAACCTACAATTTTTTTCTAGGTGTACTCACCCACACATACAGTACATTTTTCTTACAATCATGTTGTTTTCATACCAAAATTTGAATTTATTTTTAGAAGAGGGTGAGAATTGTTAGAGTAAGTTTGGATCAGTTAAATTATTCCATTGTCTCCTATCATTGAGATCAACATTCTGTGGTAGATAATATGAATCAATTTTTTTTGCCAAACTAACTATATTTTGTAATATATTAATTAATTCTTCAGTCTCTTGATTTCTAGTTTTTTTTCTACTCAAATGGCATCCAAATTTATCAATACTCATGTTTTTAATATAGTATTAAACTTCATGTTTATATATGAATTTTTCATCAAACCAAGCTCCGAAGAACCAGGGTTGTACTCTTTCAGCAGAATACTTTTCATACTTTGATAATAATTGTGGATTTGACATTGCTTTATATTGATCATTCTTATTAAGATCAATTTCTGGTTGGTGACGCCCTTTAGCGTATTTAGATTAAGTCTAGTTTTAAATTAGTTTTAAGTCTCGCGGTAGTTGGAGTGGCGAGGCCGGCAGCTGCTGCGCCCTAGCGGATAAGTTAGTATTTAGACAGGTGATTTGAAACAGATGTATCGTCAAATATTTGTGAGTGAATCTTGCTGTGAATTTCAGCGGGTGTTATGGAGATTTTCGGTAGACGATCCTGTTGAAACCTATGAAATAAATTGTGTCGTATTTGGTATCACTTCCTCTCCGTACTTGGCTTTGAGAACTATCCATGAGTTGGTTGAGAGGGGAGGCGATAATTTCCCAGATGCTAAAGCTCGCATTCCTACAGATATGTTCATGGACGATTTGGTAACGTCTGTCCCTTCTGTAAGTGACGCGAAAAAATTGTGTAGTCAGGCCAAAGAGCTGTTTAAAGCTGGTGGATTTGAATTGACTAAGTTTGCGTCAAATTCGGAGGAGCTGATGACAAGTCTCAATCATAGTGAAAGATCCTTGTTGTCCTAAGAATTCAATATCGAAAATTCATTAGCCATATTAGGTCTAGAGTGGCAACCATTTTCCGATTCGTTTCGTTTTTTCGTCTCACAGGGTCACTCTATTGCCACAAAACGGAATATATTATCCGCTGTGGCGCGAATCTATGATCCTCTAGGACTAGTGGCTCCTCTCACGTTGTTTTTGAAATGTCTTATAAAAGAATTATGGCGTATTGGTTCAGATTGTGATGAAAAACCACCTGATTCTATTGCATCTCAGTGGGAGATATGTCAAACAGAATTTCAATCTTTGTCGAATTTGTCCATTCCTCGTCACTTAGGAGTATTTGTTGGTTCCAAGATTACATTAATTTGTTTTTGTGATGCAAGTCAGTCTGGCTATGGAGCTGTGATCTATTTGAAATCACAGGAAGAAGATGGTAGTTCTTCAACAGTAACGCTGCTGTGTGGAAAATCAAAGGTTGCACCGAGTAAAACTCTATCAATACCAAGATTGGAATTGTGCGCTGCTCTTCTCCTAGTCAATCTACTTGAAGCTACCCTCTCTGTCCTCGAACTTTGTTGTAAAATCGTCCGAGTTGTCGCTTTGTCGGACTCAACTGTTGTTCTCCATTGGATAAGAGGTTCGCCGTCGCGTGGGCAAACGTTCGTGGCTAATCGAGTCTCGAAAATTCAAAACTCATGCATCGATTGTTGGATGCATGTTTCTGGTGAGGAAAATCCCACAGTTTGTTTATCGCGTGGTCTTAAACCAATGGATCTCATTAATCACGAGACATGGTGGACAGGACCCCACTGGTTGACTATGAAGGAAAATCACTGGCCTGTAAAATTTGAAATTGAAGAAATAGAGTGTCCACCTGAAATGAAATCTTCAAATGTTGTCACAGTTGTTCAATCTGAAAGTGTTTCAGATAATGTAATATATAATTTGATTGAGAAATGCTCTGACTATCAACGTTTGCTTCGTATCATGATACTAGTATTGAAGGCAGTGCGAATATTGCCGAAAGCAGGTGAACTGGAATTCGATGTGGCGGAGAGATATTTGTGTAGAGTCGTACAGAGAATTCATTTTTCACGTGAGCTTGTTCAACTAAAAAAGGGTGAAGATTGTGCCCCCAAATTTCAGCGTTTGTCACCGTTTATAGACAAGGAGTTAATTTGAGTTGGTGGTCGTTTGCCGAACTCAGACATGGATTTTGACAGCTGTCACCCTATTGTCTTGCCTAAGAGTGATCCTTTCATCACCCTTCTTGTCGATTCATCGGAGTTTCAAAATACAATTACTAATGAGCTGGCTGATTATCGAGTGGATTGGAAATTCATTCCCGCTGCTTCCCCAAATTTCGGTGGAATTTGGGAGGCCAACATAAAATCGGTCAAGTCACATTTGATAAAAGTGATTGGCGATCAACTATTGACCTATGAGGAGATGAATACTGCGTTGGTTCAAGTGGAGGCGGTGTTGAACTCTCAGCCATTGTGCCCTTTGAGCGAGGATCCAAACAAACCTCTCGCCTTAACTCCGGCTCATTTTTTGAAGTTGACACCGTTGACGGCTTTTCCAATGAAGGATGTGACCGACATTCCCATCAATCGTCTCACTCGTTACGAACTCATCGACCAGCTTGTTCAATCGTTTTGGAATAGGTGGAGAAAGGAGTATCTCCATGAATAACAAGTACGTGGAAAGTGGTCCAAGTCATCACCTCCTCTCACTGTTGGAACGGTTGTGATAGTGGATCAGCCTAATCTACCCCCATTGAAGTGGCCTCTAGGAATCATTGAGGAAGTGTTTCCTGGAGCGATGGTGTCATACGTGTGGCAGTAGTACGTTTAGCTACTGGTCGTTTCAAACGTCCTGCCACCAAATTGTTTCCATTGCCCACACAATAATTCTTAGGATAAGAATTATTGTTCGTTTTCTTTTTTTTTTTGCATTTTTCCTTTGTCGTCTTATTTTCTTTCGGTTTGTTTTGTTTTGTCTAGTTTTGGCCAAAGTCGTGGCTGAAAACTACGTTTCAGGGTGGGGGGAATGGTGACGCCCTTTAGCGTATTTAGATTAAGTCTAGTTTTAAATTAGTTTTAAGTCTCGCGGTAGTTGGAGTGGCGAGGCCGGCAGCTGCTGCACCCTAGCGGATGAGTTAGTATTTAGATTTCTATCGCATAAGCGTCACTTGAAGTCTCCAGCTCGTGTCGAACGGCGAAAAAACAGGATCGTGGCTGTTTTTCCGATTGTTGCCGTTGAAATTAAATTTTACACGTTCGTCGTTGTGTTGAAATTATTATCGATATATTAACTGTCCCAAGTTGGGGAAAAGTACAGTTTTTCCTTGTTATTTGTGAATATATATGTTGAAATATTCAACTAGTGCGATCGGACTTAGAATTGTACAGCAGTGTAAAGTAATAGTCAATATAGTAAAGTTATCTTCCAAGCAATTTTTGGACTGATCAGTAATTGAATTGATGCCAGAATTAACATATGTCGGATAGGGGTAGCAGATGTACAAGAGAAGCCAACACCTTTTCCCGACTCCGTCTTGTCCTGCCACAAACCTAATTCCAATTCCTGGAGTAAGTTGGTATTTAGTATTTGAAGAAAACTACTTGCTGGTGAGTAACCAAATAAATCACTTCTGGTATAAATTTAATGCTGAAAATATTACTTACTACATTCAATCTATTAATTATTGCTCTCTTTATTCTAGCATATTATCATTCAATATTTGCTCTTTAAATTTATCGACAGTCCTCTGCTCTCGTTTGTAATTTGGGCTATCCACTGGTATATTATGAGCAGCTAATGGTATGTATTGTATAATCCTTATAAAATTCTGAATTAAATTTTTAATTTCAATATTAATATCATTAATATTACTATCATGCTAATATCGACCAAATTTATCAATAGACATTGCACAAGAACAGTTATATATTTTTTCTATAATACTAAATTTCCACCTATAATTATTCCAATTTCATGTAACTCTTCAATAATAGATGCAATTTCAGAATTGTGTCCAGTGTGTCCTGCTAGTTTAGAATTTACTAAGAACTCTAATCTCTCAATAAATTCATTTGGATCATCCCAATAGACATAATTCTTTTTCCTTTTTCTCTTTGTTAATTCAATTTGCATATCTTCTTCTACTCCTTCCACATGCATTCCTCCTCTACCAGAGATAGGTTTCTTCTTAGATAACTTTGGAGGAAATGAATTTTTGATTATACTTGTGTATTTATACCCATGATTCCTTTTAACACGTCCCAAACTATCAAGATGAACTCTAGTTATTTCAAGTATTCATTAATAGGTTTTTAAATCTTTCCTACCATAAATGAATGTATCTGGTACTGCTTTGAAAAGTAATTCCAATAGACCATGTGTGAGAGTAAGTGGATGTTGGTTATCAATTATAATATCATTATTTTCAAATTTGACTACTTTATCACCAATTTGCCACTCATCAATATCGGGGTTGAAGTGAACACCATATATATTACCTCTTTTTGTTGATCTCATGAAATTGTCTATATAAGTAGATACACTGCGCCTATGTGCAGATGATTTTAGTCTTTGGAGACTTGTATCAAATATATTTTTTAAACCATGTCTTTATTTGATTCTTCTTCTACTGATACTTCTCCATCATTATCATCATCTACTCTATTTTCTTCTTCATCTCCTAATTCTTCATCATCTAATTCTTCTTCTTTTTCTTGTTTTAATTCTTCTTTTTCCTTTTTAATAGTTGCTTCTAGAAAAGGTTGTTTCAACTGTTTCAATGATTCTGTAATAGGTTTGAATTGTTTTTGAAAGTTTTCCTCCTCACTTGCTACATCACCTGATAATTGATGGTGCTTCTGGAGTATTGAATCACGCAGTTGTTTAATATTTTTCTTGAGTGCACTCAACTCTTTTAAATCTTTCCTATACATTTTTATATTACTGTATAAATTTATCAAAACCAATTCTATATCTACCATTACTTCTAGTACACTCTTTGTTTATGACTAGAAATGTGTTATTATTTTTTCTCCAAGATTGAGCACACATTTCTTCAAATTCTCTCTTATTCATATCAGGATAAATATGATCAAAATATATGTGTGTTAAATTATGATTATCTTGTTTAAATAGAACAATCAAGTTTGTGTTATCACGAATTAACTGCTTGGGTATACTGGAATAAGTTTGAGAAGTGTAGAAACAATCAATATCATTATGTCTACCCATACTGAAATAGTTGCGGATATTCTGTTGATTTTCCATACAAATATCATCAAAAATCATAACTGAATTTGGGTGTGCATCATTTGAGTGTGGTATTCCATCATTATCTTGATACATGTTGAAGTCAATTTCAGGTATTTGTATCATAATCTGCTTTAGAAGTTGGTACTTGACAACATTCTGTGCAAATAGTAAATTGAATACTGTATTTGTTTTCCAAGAATTACTTGGACCACAAACAATACATCATATGGAATTTGGTAAAAGTTCGCTGTGTCTGTGATAATTGATATTCTTCTTAGTAAGGAATTTATCAAAATTCATGACAGGTAGTTTTGATTGATGTTGTTTCAATTTCAGCATATTTTTTTATTATATTATGTTATATCATCACCTTCAACCCATGAATTATAAGATTTATCGAATCCAAGCCATTTAACATACAATTTACTACCCTTTTTCTTTAATACTTTTTCAATGAGGAATATATCTGGATATTTTGTTTTATTCATTTCATATTCATAGAATGTACCCTTGATAATTTCATTGTTTATATCTTTCAATCTATAGGTAAAGGGTTTAGTGGGGAGAACATTTTGTATGGTGGAAATCTCATTTGTCCAGTTTAGGAGATAACCTTTCTCAAATATTGATTTGTATCGACTTATGCGTACCTTATCACCAATTCTATATTTTGGTTTACTTTGATTGCCAATTTCACATTGTGCACTTTTATCTAAATTCATTGGTACATATTTTTCATTTTCTTTATTCACATCAATTGGTTTCGTATTAATGCTATGATGTGTCGTGTTGTTATATTTTGAGATAAGTTTTGGTAACAGTTCCAACCATTTATGATTATCCTGTATAGTGAATTCACGGAACATATTCTCTTTAAGAGTTCTGTTGAAACATTCACAAATTGCAGCTTTCTTATCACTATATGTACTGTAATGGTTGATCTTATATGTTTTGAAGAGATTCTGAACAGTTGTGTTGTAGAACTCTTCACCTGCATCAGTTTGAAAATTGATAATCTTATGTTTTTTGAGTATTGGTTTCAATGCTGCTGCCACCTCCTTTCCAGTTTTAGTTTTCATTGGTATTGCAAATGCAAATTTACTGAAACAGTTAATCACAGTTAGTATGTATCTAAAGTTCTCATTTAATGTGCTATAGTTGGACATGTCAACAATATCAGCTTGATATAAATCTGTTAGACCTTTTATTTCAGTGTGACGTGTGAGGAAATTATGTCTGACTCTACCATGTAGCTCATGTGCAAGTTTCTCTCTTGTGGACATTCCTTTTTAAATATACGAAGTTGAGGTATCCAGGTGGGGTGGGAGATAATCTATTCTTCTATATTTATTACATTTTCTTCATACCATTCTTTAAAAGAGATTCCAGAAGAGAGTGAGAATTGTTGGATCAAGTTTGAATCAGTCATATACTTCCACTCTTTTTCATTATTGAGATTGATGTTTGGAATATGGGGTGTAGCTAATGGTATGATTTGTAGAACATAGAAAAAAATCTGAATCAAATTTTTAATATCAACATTAATATCATTATTATTTCTATCATGCAAATATCGACCAAATTTGTCAATACTCATGATCTATTTTTATTATGGATGAGAACTGATCCTCATTTTCTGTTCAATCTTGACAAATGGGGTGTCAATGGATTCGTAATTGATTTACTGGAAAAAGTTATTCTTGTAATTTTTCTGTAAAATTAACGGTTTCTTAGTTATTCAAGAAATAAAAAAAAAGCTGGATCTAGTTTTTTTTTCCAAAAAAGTGGGAATGAGGATCTTCATTTGAGATTTAATGTGAGATTAGGGGTATGGCTAGGTTAAGTTTGTTCAGATTACATTGAATTGGGCAAGGTTAGAACAAAGAATCAGCTTTGGGGTAGATTTGAGCCAGCTTTGAGCCAGCTTTGAGGCAGCTTTTCTCCAGCTTTTCTTCAGAAGTCTCACTTTACCCCTACTATCAATCAGCTTCAAATTTTGAACACGTATTCTTGGAACATCCTTCGTCCTTTTTCAGGATATAACAAATAACATTGAAAGTACATGAGAAAAAAATGTGTTGTTTATCATTTAGTCAGCTAAAGAATTCATTGCATGCAATTACAACAGTTTTCCCATTCATTCATTTATAACCTCAGCTGAGGCTATTTAGAAGCTATCAAACAGACAGACCTTAATGCGCTGACAAATGATTTCAGCTGATTGATATACAACATAATTTGAAACTTTCACACCAACAAACTGATACGGGGTTGAGATATCAATGTGTGGATATCTGTATCGAAATCATGTATCATTTATATGACACCCTCTCATTTGAAAAAATGAGTTTGGATTCATGTACATAAGTGACAAAGATGTTGAAGTGACAGAGTAATTTTTCATTTCAAATAGGATCCCCAAAGACACCTACTGTCAAATTAATCTTGTGGAAGAAATATTCAGCTGTTTTCATAATTTTCACTATACTCTTACCTTATGCTCCTGAACTCTGGAGCAAATGCTCACATATTTTATTAGTAATGACCTATTCCACCCTCTAGGTTTCCTAATAATTGCGAAGTATTGCTACAACGCGGACTAGCTACAGTCGGGTATGGGTCGGGGTCAGTAGCCGTACTGACAGGTGGAGATACCGGACCTACACTTCTCCCTCTATCCTGATTCTTTACCCTCTGCTTCTTTCGCGAGATTTTTACTTTCAGGGGAAGAGTGTTTGCCCGTGGCGTTATTGGCCGATTCGGCCCCTCGGCCTTTGGAGTACAGGGTGGGTTTTAAGGGATATTAAGATAACCCTACACAAGGAGACAGATCTGACTATCAGATCCCTACCAATAATTCTATTTATAAAGGTAGTACGCAATCTGAACCAACTGCGAATTGACGGCGAGCAAGCTGTACCTGCAAGCCCGGGATGTAGGTTTTCAATGGGGTTTAAGGTGAGAGCTATAGAGAATAGGGTGCAGGGTATGAGGTATACGGTATAGGGTATAGGGAACAGAGAATCAATAATAAGATTATTATTCTCTACAGCAAATAAATATCTGCTCAATAATTCGCAATCTGAGAATTGCGCTCTAGCTCTCAGCAAGCTGGACCTGCTAGCTAAATACAGTATATCAATTTCAATTATGTGGTAATTAAAGTTTAGAGGATAAGGTTTCGGGTGTCGGATTTCTGAATCGCGAGCCTGCAGCTGCGAAAGGATTTTCAGCAATTCTGAAACTGCTAAACAGGATTTCCGCGCTAATCTGATGACTGCGCGCCGGTTATTAAGGGCCAATCTGTGACTGCCCTTAAGGGTATGGGAATCACTCTCTATCGTCCGAAACGCTTTCAAATTAATAGTCAGTATGTCGACTATTATGAGAGGATAGAAAAGATTTTTCACAGACACAGTCTGTAGAATAATATCGGGAAGACAACAGTCTGTCGATGTCAGGGTAGGAAAGGATTTTTCCAGGATTTTCCACAAGGAAAATATCGAGTCAGAGACTCCTAATTCAGGAAAAGATTTCAATAGACTTTTCCAAGTAATTGCCAGTCCAAGGACTACCACAAGATCGATCTCTAATTTGCAACTGAGATCACGGGAAAATTCGTGAATTTTCCACAGGGAAAACCAGCAAATAATATCTGCTATTAAAGAAGACAGGTTTCTAAGAATTTTAGAAAGGATTCGCGGGTCTGAAAACCCGCGACTAGGACGATCTCGAATCTGGAACTGAGATCAGGAAGGATTTTAACACAGGAAGAATTAAGAGAAAGGATGCCGCAGTCTAGAAACTTCGGCGAGGAAGTCCTCAAGCTGTACCTGAGAGCTAGAAGGATTTTAGAATAGGGAAAGTGAAGAGAAAGAAAGAGAATGGACGTCGCAGTCTAGAAACTTCGACAAGGACGAACTCAAGCTGCACCTGAGTTCTCTAGGAAAAGGATTGGACTTTTCCTACTTGGAATTACAGCAAGTCAGAAACTGCTAAGCGAATTTAAAATACAGGGCCACTCTATAGTATGAAAATTAATAAGGAAAATACACCCCTAAAAACTGAGATTACCTTATTACAGAAGAGGAAATGCACACAAGTGACCAGTCCTAACATACAGTTACCTGAATCACTGCAGAATTAAATACGGAGAATAGCAAACCAATTCCCGCACTAAACTTAAACGTCGTGAAGCGACAGAGTCGAGACTTAAGAATTAAGCCCTCAAAAATAATTTGCTTAAGAGCCTAGCTAAATTTCCCCACTCAACTGTTTGTAGCTCAAACTTGAGATCCCTTACAGGTTTCAAAACCAAGAATAATTCGTTCACCCCCAGTGATACGAATTCGGGAAAAAAAATAGCTGACAAGAAAGAAAAACCCACAAGGGAATTCTAACTCCGAGTTGTTCGGAACTCGACCTACAATATTCTACGTTAACACAAGATAGAATAATAATTAGTGTCGGTAACGTCGTAAGGAGAGGAGATTCGCGACCCGATCTCACGCTCAACCACCGAACAACTGCTTTCTCCCTGGTCTTCTTGGAGCTGCACCGGGTCGCTGAAAATTAGGAGGCCGGGGGAAAAGAGCTTCCTGACCAATGAGAGTCTGAAAAGACGATCACGCCACTGGTCATGTGACGGGGTTTTGACTCAGCTGCTCCTGATGCTAAGGGTGCAGCAAATGATGACAATGATACTAATTCATATAGTAGATTAGGCCGGTAACAATATTTCTATTCCAGAAATTTCATGAAGAGCGATACCAACCCGACTCGGTAGCCGCTTAGAGTGGTAAACAAGATCTGGAAATATCTGGTTAGATGAATCCGCTGCTGATGATTTAAAGGGGTTGACGGCGATGGTGATAATGTGCATGTACACAACTGCAAATCTAACAAAATATATCTGGAAGTCGATCCTATTCCTATTCTAAAACAGAATAAATTCGCTAAATTATGCATTAGTTGACGGCTCTCCATCTGTCACAAAAATTCACTTTGTGACAATTTTAAAGATTTTCCATCAGCTGATTCGCTTTTGTAGCCTTAATTTTTTTTTTATAGCTCACGGAAGCGCTAAATTTGCAAGTAGGGGGCACCAATTGTGTTTGCGTCGTCTCCTCTGTTTTCTAATATGAATAAAGTTTTAGGTTAGTTGAGTTTAGAATTTTGAAGTAATAGCGTGAAAAAATGTCATCTCTATAATAATCTTCAGCATATTCTTTGTATTTATTCTTTTGTAGGGATAATGGTGATATATATCATGGTTGAATCTGAAAAGAGTTTTATAGTTCTCAACTATTGGTTGTTATCGTATCTGGTATAGTTTAAATGCTTATTTCTTTTTTTGTGATGACTATCTTTATATCAGCTATCTTTTGTATTCATCCTTTTGTAGGGATAATGGTGATATATATCATGTCTGAATCTGAAAAGAGTTTTATAGTTCTCAACTATTGGTTGTTATCGTATCTGGTATAGTTTCCTCTTCCTCAAACGAATTAGTTGAGCCATTTTACTATGAGCAAAAGGTGATAAGCTGCTCTAGACTAGACTCACCTTATTTGAAGTATTTGCTTCAAAAGTTGAGCAAATGCTCTAGTTTATTCATACAATTTTGAGCAAAAGCTTTTACTTTTGAGTAAATGCTCAAACTATTTTTTTGATGAGCATGAGCAAAAGGTTTTGCTTATGTTTATTCATAGAAAATGAAGCAAATGCTCCTTATTTTAGAAGTATAAGCAAATGCTCAACTTTATTTATATGGAAGTTGTACATCCGGATACCTGAACTCCTTACCCCTCACTCATACATAGTACTTCGGTGTGCATCATCTCTCAAATTATTTCTGTATCTGGTTGAATATTGGTGAGATGTTTCTCCTGTATCAAATTCATTTATGTGTTTTTTACTTTCCTTGCCCTATAACCATAGGTAAGGAAAGTATTGCTTTCCGAAAAAAATTAAGGTGCCCCAATTTGTGAATTTCTATACGTTTCAAGGACCCCTGAGTCCAAAAAAGTGGTTTTTGGGTATTGGTCTTTAGTGTGTGTGTGTGTGTGTGTGTGTGTGTGTGTGTGTGTGTGTGTGTGTGTGTGGTGTGTGTGTGTGTGTGTGTGTGTGTGTGTGTGTATGAGTGTATGTGCGTCTGTGTACATGATATCTCATTTCCCAAATAATGGAATAACTTGGAATTTAGAACTTAAGGTCCTTACACTATAAGTATCCGACACGAACAATTTCGATCCAATGCAATTCAAGATGGCGGCTAAAATAGTGGGAATGTTGTCAAAAACAGGGTTTTTCGCGATTTTCTCGAAAATGTCTCCAACGATTTTGATAAAATTTATACCTAAAGAAGTCATTGATAAGCTCTATCAACTGCCACAAGTCCTTTAAATGTAAAAATTTCAGGAGCTCTGCCCCATCTATGCAAAGTTTGATTTTAGATTCCCAATTATCAGGCTTCAGATACAATTTGAACGAAAAATTTCGAGTAAAAGATTGAGCATGAGAATCTCTACAATTAATGTTTCTTAACATTTTCACCTAAAATTGAAAATAAGCTCGAAATTCGAGAAAATGTGATTATTTCAATTGCTAACTGTTGACAACTGTTGATTCTATTTGATCATTCACTATGAAGAGATAGCAGACCTCGTGTGTTTCCAGCGTTATTGTCCTGTCACCAGCTGGCTCAGATCTTTGAATAGTAGTAGACTTGAGATGCGTGGGAACACTAGTGTCTGGTGATCAATTTTCATAATGGCAAGGAAAGTTGTGACACCTCCACTACACTGCCAGAATCACCCCAAAAAATAATTTCATAGTTCAGAGGGGATTGAAACTCTCAGTTCACTGAATGCAATTTCATGAATGAACTACTTTTTCGCCACACTGTACAGAAAGCAGCTGTTTTCCAGTTACTACGTAGATCTGAAATACATTGTTTGCAGACGACTCTCATTTGACGTCAGAACAGGTTTCTTTCCGGCCTAGGCCGGAAAAAGTACCCTTTCCAGCCGCTAACATGGAGTTGGAACTAAGAAAGGTGATCAAAAAACAGCTGATCAAAAAACTTTGCATTATTTGTGTTCATTATTCAATAATTAAAACATTTATAATTATATCATCTTATTGTCACTTGGAAGAATAAAAATGTATCAACTCAACCTCCCACATAATTGAACATCATCTTTTAGGTTATTTAGACAATTCAGAATAAGAGAGAAAATACTTATCATACCTAGAATATTTTAATTCGATGTACATATACTGTCTTCCTCAAGTCCTCTGAATTTATCATTAGTAGGGCTATACTCCCAGATTAATTTCCTCTCTCTGAGTTTGAGTTTTATTTTTTGTGTTGGCATGCTACCATTTTTTCCTAAATAGGTTGAATAGCATTTTTCACCTGTTAACCTAAAGGAAGTTATCGGCTCCAAAATGGTAGATTCTTGATAAATTATGAATGGATCTATTGCTTATGAATGAGAAATCCAGTTTTCAGAGCAAACCAACTTATAATCTTCAGAAGAATTTTGGCAATATACAACACAAATCCATAAAACAATATCTTACACACTTAAACATCTAGCATCATTAAAAGCTGAATACTTATCCAATTATATAGTTGAAAAACAATGGCTATAGGCTTGTAGACACACAAAACAGATTATACAAAATTAGAACACCATAAAACTGTTCAAAACTCAATTCAAAACATTGAAAATTTTACTTAAACAGAAAAATATTCAGAGAGCACAAAATTAGAACACATAGCCAGCCACCATTTTTTAGAGAGAAGGCCTAACAAGTCCAGAGCAAAGCCACACCTCAAACCAGTGATGACTTTATGAACACGTCACCGATATTAAATTCCAAAAAATTATAAATTACAAGTTTAGAATTTACATTTTACATTTGTTCTTAATAAAACTTTATTTCGAAACTGTTATTTTAAATTTATTTATCCTCTATATTAATAATGATCTATTTATCTGTTATTCTGTTAACCCAGTTTCGATGATACCATGGAATGTGCAACACAATTATTTATGATAAATTCTCAGTTAAAAGTTGTCCGCATATCGATTACTCTGATATTTACTATCAAGTTTTATAGATCTCAAATTGAAGATTAGATTTTAATCGAGAAAAAATGTAATATTACACATCTCATGAAAAACTTTAGCTGGATGCACACCTGAGGAGGCGCTATGCGGCATTCTACATCAAGGTGCTTCTTGCTTATTGGTTTGAATGGAAGAGGTAACACACACTGTATCGGGCATGGCATGGAACGGTGTGTTAAGGCATTCACCAAAGATCAACACTTTTATCACCAAGCCACGCCTCATCAGGTGTGCTTAGCCCTAGATTGATCTGATGCACTATATTTTTATGAAAATTATACAACAATCAATATTTACATAATAAATCTCAATATGGACTTCCAATATGTGCTTAGTTAGTTGTTCAGCAGTTTGTATTTTTACTTTCCTTGCCCTTTCCCGAAAAAAATTAAGGTACCCCAATTTCGAAATTTCTATACATTTCAAGGTCCCCTGAGTCCAAAAAAGTGTTTTTTGGGTATTGGTCTGTATATGTGTGTGTGTGTGTGTGTGTGTGTGTGTGTGTGTGTGTGTGTGTGTGTGTGTGTGTGTGTGTGTGTGTGTGTGGTGTGTGTGTGTGTGTGTGTGTGTGTGTGTGTGTGTGTGTATTTGTGTATGTGTGTGTGTGTGTGTGTGTGTGTGTGTGTGTGTGTGTGTGTGTTGTGTGTGTGTGTGTTCTGTGTGTGTACACGATATCTCATCTCCCAATCAACGGAATGACTTGAAATATGAACTTAAGGTCCTTACACTATATAAGGTTCCGACACGAACAATTCCGATCAAATGCAATTCAAGATGGTGGTTAAAATGGCGAAAAAGTTGTCAAAAACAGGGTTTTTACGATTTTCTCGAGAACGGCTCCAACGATTTTGATCAAATTCATACCTGAAAAAGTCATTGATAAGCTCTATCGACTGCCACAAGTCCCATATCTGTAAAAATTTCAGGAGCACCGCCTCATCTATGCAAAGTTTGATTTTAGATTCCCAATTATCAGGCTTCAGATACAATTGAAACAAAAAAAATCAAGTGGAAAAGATTCAGCATGAAAATTTCTACAATTTATGTTCAGTAATATTTTCACCTAAAATTGAAAATAAGCTCGAAATGCGAGAAAATAAGATTATTCAATTGCAAACTGTTGGCAACTGTTGATTCTATTAAATAATTCACTATGAAGAGATAGCAGACTTCATGTGTCTGCAGCGCTATTGTCCTGTCACCAGCTGTCTCAGATTGTAGAATAGTAGATTCGATATATGCGGGAACACTAGCGCCAGTTGATCAATTTTCATAACGGCAAAGAAAGTTGTGTGAGTGCGCCACACCAGATTCTTATATATAGTTGAATGCAGCTTGCTGGGAAATTGAATGATATATCTCCTTGCTGCTGATTTTCCTGTGCGTGTACTAAATTCACAGCATTTCGAGTTCTACGACCCAAGTTTGGATGTATGAAGATTTAGGCAATAGTGCAACTAGCCGTATCCAGCAGCCGAATGAGACCTTGGATAGAATTGGTGAGCGAGAAGCTTCTAGTAGGAACCGGGTACCGCAACCTGAGGAGAGTCACTCTGATCACCGTACGGTCAGAGTGGACAACTATGGATTTTTATAAAATATTCAGGATAGAATTAATATGAAGATGAGGGCTTCAACAACTCTACAAACATATATCAGATACAGGAACCCGAAACTAGTTGTGTCGGAAATAAAATAATATCTAAAAAGATGTTAGTGATTATTATTGTGTTTAATCTTTCTAGTAGCACTATCAAAATACTGAAACGATTAGATCGTCTTTTTTCGTAATTGAAAAAAATAGAATGATTTGTGAACATAGCTTATACTCTTAAAAACATTTCACTTGAATGAGATACCTTTCTTACAAAATTAATAAGAACAATATGAAAACTTTATTATTTGAGTCGTTGTAATATTTTAAATAATAAAGGGTACTACAAGTTTTCATACTGTTCCTACTACTCTTATATTGCCTTCATAGACTGTTTCTCAATTCAAATTCCTGCTTCACTATCTGTATAATATCGAGCTCCATTGAACGAGCATTAGCTAGTTTTCACTTTTTTCTTACGGAAGGCCAAAGTCCGTATGTTTCTATGATCTACAATAACTTTAGAAAAAATAGATCAATCAGCTTCAAATTTTGAACACGTATTCTTGGAACATCCTTAGTCCTTTTTCAGGATATAACAAATAACATTGAAAGTACATGAGAAAAAATTGTGTTGTTTATCATTTAGTCAGCTAAAGAATTCATTGCATGCAATTACAACAGTTTTCCCATTCATTCATTTATAACCTCAGCTGAGGCTATTTAGAAGCTATCAAACAGACAGACCTTAATGCGCTGACAAATGATTTCAGCTGGTTGATATACAACATAATTTGAAACTTTTACACCAACAAACTGATACGGGTTGAGATATCAATGTGCGGATATCTGTATCGAAATCATGTATCATTTATATGACACCCTCTCATTTGAAAAAATGAGTTTGGATTCATGTACATAAGTGACAAAGATGTTGAAGTGACAGAGTAATTTTTCATTGCAAATAGGATCCCCAAAGACACCTACTGTCAAATTAATCTTGTGGAAGAAATATTCAGCTGTTTTCATAATTTTCACTATACTCTTACCTTATGCTCCTGAACTCTGGAGCAAATGCTAACGTATTTTAAAGATTTTTCATCAGCTGATTCGCTTTTGTAGCCTTAATTTTTTTTATAGCTCACGGAAGCGCTAAATATGCAAGTAGGGGGCACCAATTGTGTTTGCGTCGTCTCCTCGGTTTTCTAATATGAATAAAGTTTTAGGTTAGTTGAGTTTAGAATTTTGAAATAATAGCGTGAAAAAATGTCATCTCTATAATAATCTTCAGCATATTCTTTGTATTTATTCTTTTGTAGGGATAATGGTGATATATATCATGGTTGAATCTAAAAAGAGTTTTATAGTTCTCAACTATTGGCTGTTATCGTATCTGGTATAGTTTAAATGCTTATTTCTTATTTTGTGATGGCTATCTTTATATCAGCTATCTTTTGTATTCATCCTTTTGTAGGGATAATGGTGATATATATCATGTTTGAATCTGAAAAGAGTTTTATAGTTCTCAACTATTGGTTGTTATCGTATCTGGTATAGTTTCCTCTTCCTCAAACGAATTAGTTGAGCCATTTTACTATGAGCAAAAGGTGATAAGCTGCTCTAGACTAGACTCACCTTATTTGAAGCATTTGCTTCAAAAGTTGAGCAAATGCTCTAGTTTATTCATACAATTTTGAGCAAAAGCTTTTACTTTTGAGTAAATGCTCAAACTATTTTTTTGATGAGCATGAGCAAAAGGTTTTGCTCACGTTTATTCATAGAAAATGGAGCAAGTGCTCCTTGTTCTAGAAGTATAAGCAAATGCTCAACTTTATTCATATGGCCCATTAAGTTGTACATCCGGATACCTGAACTCCTTACCCCTCGCTCATACATAGTACTTCGGTGTGCATCATCTCTCAAATTATTTCTGTATCTGGTTGAATATTGGTGGGATGTTTCTCCTGTATCAAATTCATTTATGTGTTTTTCACTTTCCTTGCCCTATAACCATAGGTAAGGAAAGTATTGCTTTCCGAAAAAAATTAAGGTACCCCAATTTGTAAATTTCTATAAGTTTCAAGGTCCCCTGAGTCCAAAAAAGTGGTTTTTGGGTATTGGTCTGTATGTGTGTATGTGTGTATGTGTGTGTGTGTGTGTGTGTGTGTGGTGTGTGTGTGTGTGTGTGTGTGGTGTGTGTGTGTGTGGTGTGTGTGTGTGTGTTGTGTGTGTGTGTGTTGTGTGTGTGTGTGTGTGTGTGTGTGTGTGTGTGGTGTGTGTGGTGTGTGTGTGTGTGTGTGTGTGTGTTGTGTGGTGTGTGTGTGTGTGTGTGTGTGTGTGTGTGTGGTGTGTGTGTGTGTATGAGTGTATTTGCGTCTGTGTACACGATATCTCATCTCCCAATTAATGGAATAACTTGGAATTTGGAACTCAAGGTCCATACACTATAAGTATCTGACACGAACAATTTCGATCCAATGCGATTCAAGATGGCGGCTAAAATAGTGAAAATGTTGTCAAAAACAGGGTTTTTCGCGATTTTCTCGAAAATGGCTCCAACGATTTTGATAAAATTAATACCTAAAGAAGTCATTGATAAGCTCTATCAACTGCCACAAGTCCTATAACTGTTAAAATTTCAGGAGCTCCGCCTCATCTATGCAAAGTTTGATTTTAGATTCCCAATTATCAGGCTTCAGATACAATTTGAACAAAAAATTCCGAGTGGAAAAGATTGAGCATGAGAATCTCTACAATTAATGTTCATTAACATTTTCACCTAAAATTGGAAATAAGCTCGAAATTCGAGAAAATGTGATTATTTCAATTGCTAACTGTTGACAACTGTTGATTCTATTTTAATCATTCACTATGAAGAGATAGCAGACCTCGTGTGTTTCCAGCGTTATTGTCCTGTCACCAGCTGGCTCAGATCTTTGAATAGTAGTAGACTTGAGATGCGCGGAAACACTAGCGTCTGGTGATCAATTTTCATAATGGCAAGGAAAGTTGTGTGAGTGCGCCACACCAGATTTTTTAAAAAGCAGATTGTTTCCAGAATATATAGACTAGGGAGTGGAAGGATTCCAAGTTTTCTGAAGTAGGGCCTACAGCTAGTTCGGGTTGACTCCCCTATCATCACCCTCAATGCCCACTAAACACCCTCCACTACACTGCTAGAATCACCCCAAAAAATAATTCCATAGTTCAGAGGGGAGTGAAACTCTCAGTTCACTGAATGCAATTTCATGAATGAACTACTTTTTCGCCACACTGCATAGAAAGCAGCTGTTTTCCAGTCACTACGTAGATCTGAAATAAATTGTTTGCAGACGACTCTCATCTGACGTCAGAACAGGTTTCTTTCCGGCCTAGGCCGGAAAGAGTACCCTTTCCAGCCGCTAACATGGAGATGGAACTAAGAAAGGTGATCAAAAAACAGCTGATCAAAAAACTTTGCATTATTTGTGTTCATTATTCAATAATTAAAACATTTATAATTATATCATCTTATTGTCATTTGGAAGAATAAAAAAGTATCAACTCAACCTCCCACATAATTGAGCATCATCTTTTAGGTTATTTAGACAATTCAGAATAAAAAAAAAAATACCTATCATACCTAGAATATTTTAATTTGATATACATATACTGTCTTTCTCAGTTCCTCTGAATTTATTATTAGTAGGGCTATACTCCCAGATTAATTTTCTCTCTCTGAGTTTAAGTTTTATTTTTTGTGTTGGCGTGCTACCATTTTTTCCTAAATAGGTTGGATAGCATTTTTCACCTGTTAACCTAAAATAAGTTAACATCTTATTATACAGTCAGCAATACATAAATTGTGAAATTTACTCAAACTCAATGGAGACATCAATTACAGAATTTTAATAAAAAAAATAATTTCATTTCCATTTATTCACTGTTCAAATAACAAAATTTAATCCATTCTTCAAAATTTAGAACATAAACAAATACATGATACATAAATTTCATAACACTCTGTATCATTATCAAAATTGTAAAAAACATCAGATCATCACAACAAAAAAAATTTCAATACATATTTCAATAATTTCAGACAATTGGTCTTCTATTCACAATCATTTCATAATACAATATATCTGCATTTCATTATCATTTAGTATAATATTTCACATTTATGATTTGTGTGCCTTTCGCTAAACATTCAGCAGCAGTGGCGCAGTTGTGTGCCTGACCTTTTTAAAGGTGATAAAGAAGATAATTTTGAATAGAATTTAGAATTTAGAAATAGGCCGACACATCTAGAAAATACCTGAGTCTATACCTAATTCATGCAGGTGAACGGGCTAGAGTCAAGAAAACTTCAATTAATTAATCTTGCCATGCCTGATTAATAGGTTTATACTATAGAATAACACTACAATTTGAAATAATTGAAAAATACAAACAGCTTCAATAAACATTGGCAACTAAAATCGAACAACAGAAACAACAATTTCATGTTACTTTGTTGACATTCTTCATCTGATTCGGGGGCGCATTACTATCCCCTTTTAGATAGCAATACATCACAAAACCAAACAATATCAGTCATCAAATAACAAGTTAATTTCAACATAAAATTACTCAAGAAAGAAAAGCCCGTTGAACCCAAGTTTTGTTGATAGTAACCCATATAGCCCATTTCATAATAATTTTGAATCCCCACTTTTGATTGACATTCTCAAATGAACCTTTGTTCCACTACACTGCACTTTCGTTGGTCTGTACGTTGCTTTATCGTCGGGGCTACAGTACCTTGTTTTTGGCGGTGAGCTTTTACCGGTTGAATTTGGCTTGACGGCGGCGTCCTCTTACGTCCCTAGACCTGTTGTCTGAATGGGTGTCTTGAAGCGGTGTTACATTGTCACGATGTATATTGTAACTAGAGAAAGGAATTGAGTTTAGGGCTCATTTATTTGACGCTCGGCTATCTTTGATAGAATCTAAGGGGTCAACGTTCAAGCCAGCCACTGGCCTACCGCTCAGCGGTGCTGCGCATCCTCTCTCCCCTCCCTCTCGGTCACTGAGGGAGGCTCGAGAAAGGCTAGCAGGAGGCAGTCGAGTTCGGAGAGCCAGGGCGAGCGGTCGAGTGAGGTGAGAAGGAAGCAGCGAGCAGCTAGCAACGTCACAGTACGTCTTGTACTGAAGTGAACTCCGATTTCTTCAGCGACCGGGAGTTGTGTTGAGGCTAAAGACGATTAGTCTCAAACACGATGAACTCCATTGCTCAACACCCGTTTGGGCGAGTGCTGAACGACATTCAACCCGTTTAGACGACGGGCTACCAGGTTTGGTCGAAACCTGACTCCCCATTGGTAGACCACCAGTGGAACATCAAGGCGCAAGAGGACCTCTGGAAAGGTGTGGAAAAACCTTTCCCGCGACTCCGCGACCGATCTGGACCCCAGGAGGACAGCTGGTGCCCGGCAAGTAGGACTTAGGAAAGTCCAGAGCGCGAGCCGCCGCAGTGCACTAGTCCAGTGCGGAATCGGGAAAGGACCTCTGGGAAGGTGTGGAAAAACCTTTCCCGCGACTCCGCGACCGATCCGGACCCCAGGAGGACAGCTGGTGCCCGGCAAGTAGGACTTAGGAAAGTCCAGAGCGCGAGCCGCCGCAGCGCACTAATCCAGTGCGGAATCGAGAAAGGACCTCAAGGAAGGTGTGGAAAAACCTTTCCCGCAACTCCGCGACCGATCCGGACCCCAGGAGGACAGCTGGTGCCCGGCAAGTAGGACTTAGGAAAGTCCAGAGCGCTAGCCGCCGCAGCGCACTAATCCAGTGAGGAACCAAAAGAGGACCTCTGGGAAGGCCAGGGAAGGCCTTTACCAGAGCTCTGCGACCAACCTGGACCCCGGGAAGACACCCAGTGCCCAAGGACTAAGACTTAGTCCCGACACGAAGCCCTTTCTCGCGTCTGGCACAGCAAGGTTCCTATTCCCTTCATTCCGCGACCAACCCTGTTTGGCAGTGCGAAAGCACGGCCCCTCTTTCCTAAAAGAGGGAAACATTTCTCCAAAACACTCAAAACCCTGTTTCAACCCCCAACTCGAACGAGGGTGGTTGACGGACGCCCCACCAAGACTCCCGTCCCCTGCCGCGGCCCTCCTCAGTCGCTGACTGAGTTTAGCCGGCCCAGAGCAACACTGGGAACTCTGATAGAGAAAGGTGTGGGCGAAAATCTACTCAGAAGATTGGCGCCCAACGTGGGGCCCAAGGCAGGAGGAGAAAAGCAGCAATGAGTGCAGAGGAGAAATGTAGTTGCACCGGAGAAGACCAAGAGGCGCGAGAGGATAGCAGCGATCCAGGAGTGTCCTGGATTTACAAACTCCACCGGAAAGAAGCAGTGGATCTAGCAGCATCAGCAGGGCTACCTACAACAGGTACAATGGCGGAGCTAAGGAAGGTTCTTGTGGACCATCACAGGAAGACAGCAGAGGAAGCCAGCAACCTGAACCAGGCTAGCAATGGAGCTAGCACAAGCTACCACGAGGCGGAAGGAGCAACGTCTCTGTGGCCTCCTGTAGAGGAGGATCATCAGGAGTCTTCTAGACTTGGAAAGCTGCCCGAGGAGGCGTCACCAGCCTCCGATGGCGAATCATGCCATTCATGGGTGTATCGATTGCGGAGCAGAGACGCGGTCGAATTACTCCTGGACTCGGTGCCCACAGACGGCACCTGTTCCGAGTTGCGGAGAGTGTTAACGGAGCAGCGGCAGCGATGCCTCACGATGCTACCGCTACCTCCCGCTGAAGAGACTGTGATACATCCAGCGCCACCGAGGTCAATGTCAGCGCATGTGGAAGCTGGCCCACTGTATCATGCGAGACCTGCATTAGTGAGACCAGAGGAGTCGTCGGCTCACCAGTACAGGCCACAACAGGCACCACACTCACCGATCCGAGCTGCAGCCCATCATACACCATTTATGGACCCAGGGACGGTGTGTGATAAAGTGCGAGGATGGAGGTTGTCATATGATGGCCACGGAGACGCTCCTAGCTTTCTAGAGCGTCTCGAGGAGTTACAACAAGCCTATGGGCTGACAGGGGAGCAGTTGTTCCCGGCGCTACCAGAAATGCTAGCAGGAAGGTGTTCCTTATGGATGCAGAACCAAAGAGGGTTCTGGCATCATTGGAACGATTTTGTAAGGGACTTTCGGTCTCGTTATTATCCAGCAACCTACGATGAAGACCTGGATGCTCAAATCCTGGGTCGACGGCAGCGTGAAGGCGAAGCTATCGACGACTACGTAGAAGAACTTCAGACTCTCATGAGAAGAAGAGGAGATTTTTCAATCAACCACCAGCTTCAGAGGCTGTACAAGAATCTTCTACCCCGGTACAAGTTGTACATCAGGGAAGCTGAAGTCTATTCGGTGGATGATCTACTCAGGCTGGCCAGGCAGTATGAGAGGATAAAATCGGAGGAGAAAAGTGCTCAGCAGAAGCAGAGGACTGTGAAACAGGAAGAGGTTCGTAAACCTGTGAAAGCGCGCCTCGAGCCAGAGCCTACAACTTCACAATGGCGAGTGGAGTCGACTCCAGTAGGACCTACCTGCTGGCATTGCAAGAAAGCGGGTCACTGGAGGTCGGAATGCCCTGAGATTTCTCTCTGCATGGGCTGTAGGAAACCTCGTCCCAGTTGCACCTGTGAGAAGGATCAGAAGAGGGCGACAGACAAAGCCGCAGTGGTGAGAACTAGGAACCAGCTCCAACTGGAACCGGAGTCGCAGTTCGACAACAGACTGTATACCACAGTCGAGGTAGCTGGCCACCAGTATCGAGCACTACTCGATACAGGAGCTTAGTCCAACTACTTAAGCTTGGCAACATTTGCAAGCTTAGAGGCAGCCGGATGTGCAAGGAGAACTCCGACGGAGAGAGGCGTGATTCTGGCGAATGGAACCGCGGCGCGGCTATATGGAAAGGTGGAGATCAACCTGAAAGTCGGCCAGGAAATTCTTCCCACAGTGATGACAATCATGGAAGGATTATCCCCCGAATTTTTATTCGGCATGCAGTTCCTGCAGAAGCACAGGGTGAAAATGGACACCCGCGCACGCACGGTGGAGTGGGAGCCTCAACCCAGGGAGAAGAGTGCTACAACCACCCAGAAAGCTGCGAAGGCCAGAGGAAGAGAGGTGAAATCCGGTGCAGCCGCGATAGAGAGGCAAGGAAGGTGTCCACAGCCTCAGGAGACACGCGTCTTCATGCTAATACGTGTCCGGGATGTCTGGCTGAATGCACTGGTCCACACCGGGGCCGAGTCGTCCTATGTCTCGAGGGAGGCAGCAAGACGACTGAAGGAGTCTGGCGATTGCCAGGTGAAACCGATTAGTCATCAACCGATCTTGGTGACTGGAGAAAAGCTTCCCGTAGTGGAGGAGCTGAAGCTGACTGCCGAGGTGTGTAGTAGATGAGTCTACTGGAGAGTGGCAGTGATCAACGAGTTAGAATCCGAGATGATTTTGGGATTAAGTCATTTAAGAGCGATTCAAGCAAAACTCGACTTGAGGCAGAGGAGGATGATATTACCTCCGGCTTTAGTGGGACAGGTGGCAGCAGTTGCTTCAGAAAGGGAGGAGTTCGAGAAATTCCTGGAGACGGAGCTGATAAAATTCAGAGATGTACCAGGTGCGACTCACCTCCTGGTTCATAGAATCAGGCTGAAGGAAGGAGCTGAGCCGTTCCGACAATGTCCGTATCCTCGCAACCCACTTATGCAAGCGGTGATAAACGAGGAGGTGGACAGTATGCTCGATCAGCGGGTCATTGAGCCGAGCAGTAGCCCGTGGAGTTCACCAATCGTCTTGGTGAAGAAGGCTAATGGAAAGATGCGGTTTTGCATCGATTTCTGGCAGATTAATGCACTCACTGAATGAGATGCATATCCATTGCCGAATATGACAGGTATTTTGGATAGATTGAGGAATGCCAAGTACATTTCTTCAATCGACTTGAAGAGTGGTTACTGGCAAGTACCGTTGGAGGAGCAGAGTAAGCAGCTTACAGCGTTTACGGTTCCTGGAAGAGGGCTGTTCCAGTTCCGGATGATGCCCTTTGGTCTACACTCGGCTGGAGCTACATTTCAGCGCCTCCTAGACCGAGTAATTGGGCCGGAATTGGAGCCTTGTGCTTTTGCTTACCTAGACGACGTCATCGTTCTAGGAGAAACGATGGAGGCTCACATGCTGAACCTAGCTAGAGTGTTCAGTAGGCTGAGAGAAGCTGGCTTGATAATCAATCAAGAGAAATGCCAGTTCTTGAAGCGAGAGCTACGCTACCTGGGACACATAGTGACGGAACAAGGACTCAGGACTGATCCTGAGACGGTGAGAGCGGTAAACGAGTTCCCAACTCCGCAGCGGCTCAGGATGCTCCGGAGTTTTCTGGGGTTGGCGTCCTGGTATAGGAGGTTTGTCCCGAATTTTTCGGACCTGGCAACCCCTCCTCACCGGTTGCTGAAGGTAGGAGTGAAGTGGCACTGGGGACCAGAAGAGGAGAGAGCTTTCCAGGAGATAAAGGGGGCTCTCACTAGATCTCCAGTGCTCACATATCCTCACTTTGAACTACCGTTCACGCTCCAGACAGATGCCTCTGAGTATGGACTAGGGTCTGTGCTTACTCAGGAGGTCGATGGAGAGGAGAAGGTCATCACCTACGCAAGCAGAGGGCTTAAGGGGGCCGAGCTGAGGTATTCTACCACCGAAAAGGAGTGCCTGGCTGTGATTTTCGCCCTGAGAAAATTCAAGCCGTATATAGAGGGGTATGAGACTACAGTGATTACAGATCACCAGGCTCTAAAGTGGCTTAGAGCTATCCCTAACCCAACAGGAAGTCTAGCAAGGTGGGCCTTAGAGATGCAGCAATACAACTTGGTCATCAAGTATCAAAGAGGGAAGCTAAACGTGGTCCCGGATGCTCTCTCACGAGCATTGCCAGGAGGCGACATGCTGGCAAGTCCACAGGAAGGTCAGGAGGAGCCCACAGGAGCAGTAGCCGCCATCGTCATGGAAGACGACCGATGGATAAGGAGGATGAAGAACAATCTACTCCATCATCCACAGAAATACCCCGACTATATGGTAAGGGGTGAGGCGTTGTATCGACACATATGGGCCCGTCAACAACTTCCTGATGCGCCGGAGAGTGATGGCTGGAAGCTATGTGTTCCGAGAGGTGCTAGGAGGGAGATACTTCAGCAGAGCCACGATGCCCCGACAGCGGGCCATCAAGGAGTATTCCGGACTTATCACCGGGTAGCCTGTCGCTACTATTGGCCAGGCTTGTATGCGGACGTCGCGAAGTATGTGAGGCGCTGTGAGACGTGCATGAGGCATAAGGTGGAGCAGCGGCCTCCATACGGACAGATGAACAGCCAGAGGAAGGTGGTGCGACCCTGGGAGACTGTTAGCACCGATATTGTAGGTCCGTTACCTCGCTCGAAAAGAGGGAATAAATACCTGGTGGTATTTCAGGACCAGTTCACGAAGTGGATGGA
The DNA here is from genome assembly GCF_014356525.2 of Nilaparvata lugens. Lineage (NCBI taxonomy): Eukaryota > Metazoa > Arthropoda > Insecta > Hemiptera > Delphacidae > Nilaparvata > Nilaparvata lugens. Next base: position 1,387,396 of record NC_052512.1, on the reverse strand, counting down.
AGCTCGGCCGCTAGCTCAGGCAGACAGCAATGCCGTAGCGCGAGCTTTGAGGGAGCTAGTCGCCACCAAATTTGGGGTGCCGAAGCTGCTCATATGTGATAATGGAACACAGTATACAAGTAGGCTTTTTAAGTCATACTGTAAGGAGAACGGCATCACATTATTCTACACCCCACCCTACACACCGAGCTGCAACCCTACGGAGAGGGTTAATAGAGTCATGAAGACTATGATACAGCTCTATGTGGGCGAGCACCATGCGGATTGGGATCGCTATGTGGAGGAATTCTGTTTCGCCATGAATACAGCAGTACATGTAGGCACTAAGTATACTCCTGCCTTCCTCAACTTCGGAAGAGAGTTGAGAGCACCAGGAGATGCTTGTGGTGAGGAGGAAGACGATCCTTGACAGGAGGATGGAGGCACGAGTCGAGCAGCCCAGCTGAGGAGGTTGCAAGTACTGAAGCGTGCACAGAAGCTTGTTTTAGATAACCTAAACGAGGCCTATAATAATACCAGGAGGTATTATAATCTTAGGCGAAGACCACTGGAACTAAGGACGGGCCAGTTGATCTACAAGAGGGATTATCATCTCTCGTCTGGAGTGAATCAGTTTGCGGCTAAGCTAGCTCCAAAATTTTCTGGGCCTTATGAGGTAGAGAAAATGTTGAGCGCTTCTGTGGTGTTGCTGAAAGGAGCTGCTGGTAAAATGCTGACTGTTCACGTGAAGGATATAAAAATCTTGCTGCCCCTTCCCGAGGAGGAAGAGGAGGAAGATGGAGAGGACGGCAGCGGAATGCGAGCCGCCCGCGACGGCCGAGAGGACAATGATGGAGGAGCCAGTGTGGAGGAGAGCAGTGACGGCAGGAGGAATCGAGTAAGCCGGGTGTCGCTGCCCACTCGGCTGATGGAGTATCGAGGAAGAGTAATTCAACAGCAGCAGTAAGGTGAGTGACCAGAAGGAGATATAACACCAAAATTTGGAGGAAAATACATTTTGAAGTATAGCCCGCTTGATTATGGGGTTTGAGATAATTGATAGCATTGGAATAGTTGAAACTAGCCTGATATTGGAGCATGAAATAATTATGTCTCAATTCAGAGAAATATGTAGACATAAGGCCTATATTTAAAGGTAGCATTCATAACAATTTTCTTTCGAGTAAATGGTCCTGTTTAAACAGAGTCAAAATTGAGCTGAGTGGCAACCCAACCATTCTAGTTCAATTAAACAGATAAGCAGTTTCTGGGCTTTTTCTTTTAAGTCGAAAAATTATTGTTGCTTTTATTTTCGTCTCCAACAATATCGCCATCTTATTGTCTCAGAGCTCGTAATCCAATTCCCCTTACCAAGCACGGGTCAAAGAGATGGAATTTGCATTATTTCATTTTTCATGTTGTCGTTCACAATCTGTGAACTGTTTAACGATAATTAACATTGGAGGAGATTAATTGTCAGATTTTTCTGAATAATATTATTTGTCCATGAGGTTATGGATTAAATATTTTATTTTGATCATAAAATAAAGCCGGCGATAATTGCTTGGGTCTGTGGTAATTAGTGAATTATGATACAGAAAATAACAGGAGTTATTTTTTCTGTGGATAGAAGTATATTATGTTGCAACCGATTATTCATGGTATTTGAATAAGTTGCGTGTGATTGGGCAACCGATTGTTCATGGTATTTGAATAAGTTGCATGTGATTGCAACCGATTATTCATGGTATTTGAATAAGTTGCTTGTGATTGTGAGTCATAGTGCACTACAATCGTTCTTGTTGGTTTCAAATTTTGATCAATTTTGCTCCAATATTTTATTGAAAATGAAAATGACCAGAAAATGGTTTTACTGAAATAAAATCTTCATTATTTCAACTCGCTCAATTTCATCTCGTTTTGAAAGACACTGGAGCTGTATTGGTATTACAGTAGCCTATGCTTTATTGTGCTACTGTTTTAATTGTGATTTAGTCACGTTCAGTAGACAGGTCCGAGTTTCCCATGGCCCGTGCTTGTAGACATTTTCTGTGGCTATATTTCTATCTTCAATAAAACAATTCTAGTAAGGAATTTTATGAGAAAAGACTTTGTCATCTTCTCATATAAGAATTGGCATCGGGAAACAGCATTTTTCCTATTATACAGTTCTGCCAGTTGAATCTGAATTTCAGTGCTACATGCCTGTTGAGCGGTCGACGCTTAGCGATAAGATAAAATAATCAATTTATTTTGTCTACTAAACAGATTATTCTTGTCCGATCCTGCATTGTTTTTCACTTTATTCAATCTAATAGTTCCCGTTTATTCCTGTTTTTCCCCGTTTATGGATGCTTCTCAAACTTCACTCGGTCAGTCTGTTGTGAGCTACCGAGTAGACAACATCTAGTTACAGGCTATAGTGGAGCAATTTTATTACGAGTGGACTTTGTGATTTTCATCTTTATTTCTCTCATCAACTCTTCTTCAAATAGCGTCTTCGTTTTCTAGTTCATTTTTTTTTGGTGCTTTTTCTTGAGTTTTTGGACTTGTGTTTTATTCTCCTCCAAACTTTGTCAACGTCATCCTTGACTTCTCTTCTTCAACATCACTTATCGTCACTTATTACCTTCCTCCCTATCTACTTCTGCGAATTTTCTCATCAACCAATTCTTCAAAGAGAAAATGCTGTCTTTCCGGGCCTCTTTCACAGACCAGGTGTTACGGGAGATGGAGCAGCTGTCTCTAACTGAGAAGGCAAGGTTTACGCCTTTCCAAGCACTGCGCACTCGACATGCGAATCGTACCCCAGAAGGACTACGGGACGTACTGGGGAATTTGAAGAGGGACACCCTCCTCGGGTTTCCTCTGATTCGGGGGGGAGGTATTGCCCTTGCCGTAGTAAACCGGAAGGAGGCCACCACCACCATCTTGGACCCCGGTCACAAGACCTCGATGGATGATTATGAGGCCATCCACGCAATCATGGCCAAGTTCTGTCAAGTGAAGAGACTACGCCTCATCACTGGATGGGATGTGCAGTGTTACCAGCACAACCGGGAAGGCCTCACCCGATGGCAATCAGAACGCATCATCGGTCAACAGCTGCTCCGGCTCCTCCAGCAGCGAACTCCGCCGGTAGACAGCTTGGTAGAGGCTGCCTCCAGGGAGTTGTTCGAAAAGTTTCCTGCTCTGCAAACGAGCCGCGACGGCAACATAGTATTCACGGTGACCCAGCCCGCTCCCCAACCTCTTTCCAGTCCGGTTGGGGCCGGGACTCCAGTGCCATCGACCTCCACCATCGCTGACACTCCCATGGAAATCCCAGAGGTCCCCACGGAGGATGAAGACGCCTTGCTCGAAGGAGGAGGTGAGGGCTTCTCAATCTCGCCGGCCTACGGAACCCCTGAGGAAGCCGTCCGACCTGCGACCCCTCCTTTCGACGCAACAAGGTCCGCGACCCCGACTCTCCCTACTCCATGTTGGATACAAGAGAGGGGACTCACTGAGGCTTGGGGAGCAGCCTCCACAGAACCTCGTGAGCATCCAGAAAGTTCCAGTTGCTTTCCTGTCACCAGCAGCCAGCCGTTGACACCTCCCCGTCCCGCCACTTCCGTCCGCCCTGATGAATCCGAGGTCCTCGAACTTTCCTCCGAGGACGAAGAGGAGAACACCTCGTTACCACCGGCAGTTCGCCTGTCCACCACCGACTGCGGACGAGGCCTTGCCCTCATCACGATTGGAGATCGGCCTACAGTGAGGAAGGTCACACACCAGTCCTTCCGCCCCGGAAAGCGCCCTCGCGCCGGGCGCCCGAGGATCCGATTGCGCCTCCCTGACGGGCGACGGGCTTGGGTCAAGCCGTAAGTAAGCAACCATGGCGACTAGGCAGTGCGAGAGCACGGCCATGCAGGGCGAAAGCCCGGCACATGCAGTGCGCAAGCACGGCGAAGCTAGGCGGTGCGAGAGCACGGCCATGCAGGGCGCAAGACCGTCACCTGCAGTGCGCAAGCACGGCGAAGTGAGGCGGTGCGAGAGCACGGCCATGCAGGGTGAAAGCCCGGCACATGCAGTGCGCAAGCACAGCGAAGCTAGGCAGTGCGAGAGCACGGCCACGCGGGGCGCAAGCCCGGCACACGCAGTGCGCAAGCACGGCACGCAGTGCGCAAGCATGGCACGCAGTGCGCAAGCACAGCACGCAGTGCGCAAGCACGGCACGCAGTGCGCAAGCACGGCACGCAGTGAGCAAGCACGGCATGCAGGGCGAAAGCCCGGCGAAGGTAGTGCACAAGCTTGACCAAAGCAGTATGGGAACACTGCAGCCAGATTGCGAGCTCGTCCGAACGTCGTGCGCAAGCACAACACATCAGTCAGTGAGTGTCTGGATTGTCATTACGCGGACGCACACCTTTGCGGTGTGGAAACACCGCGGCAGTGTGAAAACACAGCACGCAGTGCGCAAGCACGGCACGCAGTGCGCAAGCACGGCACGCAGGGCGAAAGCCCGGCCCGCAGGGCAAAAGCCCAGCAAAGGTAGTGCACGAGCTTGACCAGAGCAGTGTGGGAACACTGCAGCCAGATTGCGAGCTCGTCCGAATGTCGTGCGCAAGCATGACACATCGGTCAGTGAGTGTCTGGATTGTCATTACGCGGACGCACACCTTCGCGGTGTGGGAACACCGCTGCAGTGTGAAAACACGGCACCCAGTGCACGAGCACGGCTCGCAGTGCGCAAGCACGGCACACAGTGTGCAAGCACGGCCTGCAGGGCGAAAGCCTGGCGATATGTTTCTGTGTTTTTGTGTTCCTGTGTTTTTGTGTTTTTTGTGTTTTTGTGTTTTGTGTATTTCCTGTGCTCTGTGTTACCCATCCCTCCCGGCAGTACGAGAGCACCGCGACTCTTACCTGCAGTGCGGAAGCACGGCATCCTGGGCAGTGTGGAAACATGGCAACTCGGCAGTGCGAAAGCACGGCGTCCATTTATGTACAGTGCGAAGCACAACACTTCCCGGCAGTGTCCTGCAAGTGTGACACGGCGATTCCCCGGCAGTGCGAAAGCACTGCGCTCTCACCTGCATTGCGGAAGCACGGCGTCCAGGGCAGTGTGGAAGCATGGCGACTCGGCAGTGCGAAAGCACCGCGTCCTTTTTTTTGCAGTGCGAGAGCACCGTGACTCTCATCTGCAGTGCGGAAGCACGTCGTCCTTGGCAGTGTGGAAACACAGCAACTCTGCAGTGCGGGAGCACGGCGTCCTTTTTGCGATGCGAAAGCATGGCGTTCCCTGGCAGTGTGGAAGCACGGCGCCCCGGGCAGTGCGAAAGCACGGCATCCTTTTTGCAGTGCGAAAGCACCGCGTCCTCATTTTAGCAGTGCGACAGCACGGCGTCTCATTGCAGTGCGGAAGCACGGCGTTCCCTTGCAATGCTACTCAGGTTCTCAGAACCGGTCTGAGGTGTTGTTCACCTCGTTTCTTTTTCTATTTTGTGTTACCCTCCCCTCCTGGCAGTGCGAGAGCACCGCGACTCTCATCTGCAGTGCGGAAGCACGGCGTCCTCGGCAGTGTGGAATCACGGCAACTCTGCAGTGCGGGAGCACAGCGTCCTTTTTGCGATGCGAAAGCATGGCGTTTCCTGGCAGTGCGGAAGCACGGCATCCCTTTTGCAGTGCGAAAGCACAGCGTCCTTATTTTTGAAGTGCGAAAGCACGGCATCCCTTTTGCAGTGCGAAAGCACAGCGTCCTTATTTTTGAAGTGCGAAAGCACGGCGCACCCCCTTGCAGTGCAGAAGCACGGCGTCCCAGCAGTGCGGAAGCACGGCATCCTTTTTGCAGAGCGAAAGCACCGCGTCCTTTTTTTTTTGCAGTGTGAAAGCACGGCCCTTCTTTGCAGTGCGAAAGCACGGCGTCCCCCATTGCAGTGCGGAAGCACGGCGGTCTCTTGCAGTGTGCAAACACGGCGTCCCCCATTGCAGTGCGGAAGCACGGCGGTCTCTTGCAGTGTGCAAACACGGCGTTTCAATGCAGTGCGAAAGCACGGGGCAGATCTTTAAGATCTTCTCTGGAGCTAGGCCTAGGATCTGGCCAGTTAGCTTGCTCATTTCTTCGGATGGTGCCGATGCACCACCACCGGTTGGCAAGGAGTCAACCTGGCGCCCAGTTTGTGTTCGGTCTATGATGACCGGCGGAGAGGCGGCAGAATGTACTCAGGCATTGGAACATTCTGTCTGCCATTTACCCCTTCCATCCTCACCCCCCCCTCTCCTCCTCCTCTCTTTTCCCCCCCTTCACTTAGTAGGAACAGTGTGTTACAATGTATATCGTAACTAGAGGAAGGAATTGAATTTAGGGCTCATTTATTTGACGCTCGGCTATCTTTGATAGAATCTAAGGGGTCAACGTTCAAGCCAGCCACTGGCCTACCACTCAGCGGTGCTGCGCATCCTCTCTCCCCTCCCTCTCGGTCACTGAGGGAGGCTCGAGAAAGGCTAGCAGGAGGCAGTCGAGTTCGGAGAGCCAGGGCGATCGGTCGAGTGAGGTGAGAAGGAAGCAGCGAGCAGCTAGCAACGTCACAGTACGTCTTGTACTGAAGTGAACTCCGATTTCTTCAGCGACCGGGAGTTGTGTTGAGGCTAAAGACGATTAGTCTCAAACACAGTGAACTCCATTGCTCAACACCCGTTTGGGCGAGTGCTGAATGACATTTAACCCGTTTAGACGACGGGCTACCAGTTTCGACCAACGGCGACACGTCAGGTTTGGTCAAAACCTGACTCCCCATTGGTAGACCACCAGTGGAACATCGAGGCGCAAGAGGACCTCTGGAAAGATGTGGGAAAACCTTTCCCGCGACTCCGCGACCGATCCGGACCCCAGGAGGACAGCTGGTGCCCGGCAAGTAGGACTTAGGGAAGTCCAGAGCGCGAGCCGCCGCAGCGCACCAATCCAGTGCGGAATCGAGAAAGGACCTTGAGGAAGGTCTGGAAAAACCTTTTTCGCGACTCCGCGACCGATCCGGACCCCAGGAGGACAGCTGGTGTCCGGCAAGTGGGACTTAGGAAAGTCCAGAGCGCGAGCCGCCGCAGCGCACTAATCCAGTGCGGAACCGAAAGAGGACCTCTGGGAAGGCCAGGGAAGGCCTTTACCAGAGCTCCGCGACCAACCCGGACCCCGGGAAGACACCCGGTGCCCAAGGACTAAGACTTAGTCCCAACACGAAGCCCTTTCTCGCGTCTGGCACCGCAAGGTTCCTATTCCCTTCATTCCGTGACCAACCCTGTTTGGCAGTGCGAATGCACGGCCCCTCTTTCCTAAAAGAGGGAAACATTTCTCCAAAACACTCAAAACCCTGTTTCAACCCCCAACTCAAACGAGGGTGGTTGACGGACGCCCCACCAAGACTCCCGTCACCTGCCGCGGCCCTCCCCAGTCGCCGACTGAGTTTAGCCGGCCCAAAGCGATACTGGGAACTCTGATAGAGAAAGGTGTGGGCGAAAATCTACTGAGAACATAAAGCTGCGGAACCAAAGGGGTGGTAGTACAAGAAGTTGGTTTGGGAACACACATGAACCGCTGTAAATAAATGTATTACAGCATTAATTTCTAACTCTTCCTACAATTCATCAAAAGCTAAAACAGGAGTTTATTCTGTTATTTAATTTAGATTTTATCTTGATGTTCTGATTTCATTCTCAAAATTTGACAGATTTAAAACAAATTTACTTGCCAGAGTGTCATTAATATACAATGCAACATTTATGAAAACAGCCGTAATAAATTAATATAATGCTTTTAGAAAATGAATACTTCATTAATTATGATGTTAACTTTTATATAAATTGATATAATACTCTTAGAAAAGGAATAATTCAGATTGAAATGATGCTAACTTATATGATATTTTTCGTTTGGTTTGCGAAATCAAATATAATTTTTCATATAGTAGCTCAGCTAGTATTGTTGGAAACTTGTGCGCTAGCCAACATTTATTTTATTTATTATTTATGAACTTTAGGACGCAATCCAAGTGTAAATATCGGGCATTCGCCCAAAACTGCTCAGAACCTTAAATTAAAATGAGCAGTCCAGAGTTTATGATTTGATTTACCTACAAATACAAGTCCAAAAACGAGTATCAACTAGAATTATGAATTTTATCACAAAACAAAACAAGACACTTTATAACACAATAAAAGAAAAAAATATTGAAAACTTCACTTTAAGGTAAAAATAATGTTTGCCCTATATAAGATTCATCTTGTAGATAGTTTTTACCTTTAATTAAATAAAATTAGTAGACACATAGAAAATAATTTAAATTGTATTAAAATTTGAACATTCATTAATATTAATTTCCTGGAAAAGAAAAACTTTCTTCTTCGTCTATTAAGATTTCTATCATAAAAAATTTACTAAATCATTCGAAAGCCTTAATGACATAAGAAAACAGAGTCTGAAAAATATAAATTATAAAATGTCATAAACTCAATATGATCATAATCTTAAAAATTTCATTCCAATTTAAAGGCTATCTTCCTGACTTCCAGCAATACTCTACGATAATATATTTCCAGAAACAATAACTCAAATGTAACGTAACTGAAAACTTTCTATACTTCTTTAGAAAAAAATTTATAATTATCTTCCATCACTAATAAAATCGAAAGGATTATTCTCAATCAATATTATTAACTTGAAAAATAACAGGTTTGATTAATTCAATACTCTTATGGAAGTTTCAATCAATTAAATTCCCTAAATTATATTTTAACCTTATTTTACGTACCTTAGCAGTTATTTGAAGAAACAATTATTCGTACATGATGAAGAAACACAATTAAACTTTTCAGGACATGGCACTACTAGAAAATTTAAACTTTAATAAAAATAAAACTAGCTCCTACATTAACTAATGAAATAAACTTGTAAACCTGCCCAAAAAGGGGGAAACATAGTGACTACATCTTTACTCTTGTAGTGCTCCTAGCAAAGTGTCCTCCGAAACGTAATCTGGTCTCGCGACTGGGGAATCCCCCCACTACTGTATTTAGAAACAGGTCTCCTATTGGGTGAAGGGAATCAATTTGACCAATCGTCGCGTGGCTTCTAGAGCCTTTGGACCAAATAGTAACTGCAAAATCGGTAGTTTGTTATAATTTCAATGCTTGCTGTTTTCCAACTTATCGCACTTTATGTTGTGACAGGAAGGCTAAGTTTTAGAGATAATTCCATAATCTACATTCCTCGACGACTCGGAGCCACAATTTTTAGATATCTATCATGGGAAACTCGAAGTCATGGCCGTTCATAATAGAGAGAGAAAATAATTTATTTCGCTAACTCACTTACAATAATGGCTCTAGTCTATTGCGTATGAAAATTTACTATTATAACTTGGGAAAAGGCCTGAATTAAAAAGAGTGCTCGGCACAGATTTATCATTCAGGGTTTCTCAGGGTCTAAGTCTTGAGATTCTTCATCTAAGTTTTGAATATTTTCACTGAATAAAACTTCATTATTTTTATTGTTCTCCATCTTGCTACTGCGTAAAAAGTATTTACTCATTAGAACCTGAACTTTCTCGAACTGATTTCCCACTCAGCAGCATCTCCCATTCACAATCTATCAAGATATCTATCCTACCAATAATTTCTTATAACCAGGGATATATTTTGTAGTTTGAGTCCCACACCAGGGTGTACCATTTGGCGTGCTACCATTTTTTCCTAAATAGGTTGGATAGCATTTTTCACCTGTTAACCTAAAGGGAGTTATCGGCTCCAAAATGGTAGATTCTTGATATATTATGAATGGATCTATTGCTCATGAATGAGAAATCCAGCTTTCAGAGCAAACCAACTTATAATCTTCAGAGGAATTTTGGCAATATACAACACAAATCCATAAAACAATACCTTACACACTTTAACATCTAGCATCATTAAAAGCTAAATACTTATCCATTTATATAGTTGAAAAACAATGGCTATAGGCTTGTAGACACACAAAACAAATAATACAAAATTAGAACACCATAAAAACTGTTCAAAACTCAATTCAAAACATTAAAAATTTTACTTTAACAGAAAAATATTCAGAGAGCACAAAATTAGAACACATAGCCAGCCACCATTTTTTAGAGAGAAGGCCTAACAAGTACAGAGCAAAGTCCCACCTCTAAACCAGTGTTGACGTTATGAACACACCACCGATATTAAATTCCAAAAAATTATAAATTACAAGTTTAGAATTTACATTTTACATTTGTTCTCAATAAAACTTTATTTCGAAACGGTTATTTTAAATTCATATATCCTCTATATTTATAATGATCTATTCATCTGTTAATTCTGTTAACTCAGTTTCGGTGATAGCATTGAATGTGCAACACAATTATTTATGATAAATTCTCAGTTAAAAAGTTGTCCGCATATAGATTACTCTGATATTTACTATCAAGTTTTATAGATCTCGAATTGAAGAATCAAATTTAATCGAGAAAAAATGTAATATTACAGTGTCATGTGTACTGTATTGTTTGGTTTTTCTAAAATCTCTCTTTGATTTTGAATTGAATTGCATATATGCTACAGATGAATTACATTATGTTACTAAATGGATTACATATGTACAGTGAATTGTAGATTAATAATTACATGAATCATCACTTTTTCTTTTGAGTTTTTAAATTATTATGAATTCATTCTAGTTTTTCTGCTCTCTTAGTATTTCACTCTTAGTACTTCTTCTTTCCGGATTGAAATTTTTTTTCTAGTTTTTCATACATTCCATATGTTTCTTTTTTCTTTATTATATTTTTTCTATTTTCGACTGAATCTCAAGCCACTAATTATAGCTGACTGATTACTCGTTGCCATTGCTCAAACTACTTAGTTTTGCTGGTAACACCAATGATAATATTATAATCGATTTTTAAATGGAAAATATTTTAATTTTAAGTTTTTGCAATGTTCTGTATATGAAAATTATTTATGAACTTTAGGACGCAATCCAAGTGTAAATAACGGGCATTCGCCCAAAACTGCTCAGAACCTTCATTTAAAATGAACAGTCCAGAGTTTATGATTTGATTTACCTACAAATACAAGTCCAAAAACGAGTATCAACTAGAATTATGAATTTATCACAAAACAAAACAAGACACTTTATAACACAATAAAAGAAAAAAATATTGAAAACTTCACTTCAAGGTAAAAATAATGTTTGCCCTATATAAGATTCATCTTGTAGATAGTTTTTACCTTTAATTAAATAAAATTAGTAGACACATAGAAAATAATTAAATTGTATTAAAATTTGAACATTCATTAATATTAATTTCCTGGAAAGAAAAACTTTCTTCTTCGTCTATTAAGATTTCTATCATAAAAAATTTACTAAATCATTCGAAAGCCTAATGACATAAGAAAACAGAGTCTGAAAAATATAAATTATAAAATGTCATAAACTCAATATGATCATAATCTTAAAAATTTCATTCCAATTTAAAGGCTATCTTCCTGACTTTCAGCAATACTCTACGATAATATATTTCCAGAAACAATAAATCAAATGTAACATAACTGAAAACTTTCTATACTTCTTTAGAAAAAAAAATTATAATTATCTTCCATCACTAATAAAATCGAAAGGATTATTCTCAATCAATATTATTAACTTGAAAAATAACAGGTTTGATTAATTCAATACTCTTATGGAAGTTTCAATCAATTAAATTCCCTAAATTATATTTTAACCTTATTTTACGTACCTTAGCGGTTATTTGAAGAAACAATTATTCGTACATGATGAAGAAACACAATTAAACTTTTCAGGACATGGCACTACTAGAAAATTTAAACTTCAATAAAAATAAAACTAGCTCCTACATTAACTAATGAAATAAACTTGTAAACCTGCCCAAAAAGGGGGAAACATAGTGACTACATCTTTACTCTCGTAGTGCTCCTAGCAAAGTGTCCTCCGAAACGTAATCTGGTCTCGCGACTGGGGAATCCCCCCACTACTGTATTTAGAAACAGGTCTCCTATTGGGTGAAGGGAATCAATTTGACCAATCGTCGCGTGGCTTCTAGAGCCTTTGAACCAAATAGTAACTGCAAAATCGGTAGTTTGTTATAATTTCAATGCTTGCTGTTTTCCAACTTATCGCACTTTATGTCGCGACAGGAAGGCTAAGTTTTTAGAGATAATTCCATAATCTACATTCCTTGATGACTCGGAGCCACAATTTTTAAATATCTATCATGGGAAACTCGAAGTCATGGCCGTTCATAATAGAGAGAGAAAATAATTTATTTCGCTAACTCACTTACAATAATGGCTCTAGTCTATTGCGTATTAAATTTACTATTATAACTTGGGAAAAGGCCTGAATAAAAAAGAGTGCTTGGCACAGATTTATCATTCAGGGTTTCAATATTATTTATGTGGACACATTTATAAATTTTCATTTTCATTTTTTGTTCAAATATTGTATAAAAAGCAAAATATTTAATATTATTAATCATCGTTTATCGGATACTATAGTTTATTTCGACTTTTCAATGTTCTTAACACAAACTACATTTCATGACAAAACTTTACTATCAATAAAAAAAAAGAAATCATTCAAAACATCAATAATATTTTGCTTCAAAGGCAATCAATATTCATAAGTAATCATCTGCATCTATGGCAATCAACATTATTAATCATTATTTTGCATCTATGGCAATCAACATAAGTAATCAACACAAAAAAATATTATCTCATTACTGCCTCTCTAAGTCATAACCTCTGTTATTCCTTCTTTAGGCAATAATGGGTTTCCATCTCAAAAAACAATGACTTACCAGCAAATTTCTAATCAACAAACCCCACTAAAAATTCTACATACACTCCAGCATCCATTTTGAATGATAATCAATCATATCAAAATTTATAGAACAAACAGTTTTTTTTTTAATTTAGAAAAAGACATCAATTACAAAAACTTTAGAGAAATTTTAACCTTTAATTCATTTCAATTAATGATATGACAATACGTTTAATGAAAACATTATTCAAGTTAACTTTCATTTATATTGAACATCTCATATATATGCAACACAATTCATTAATACTTTCAATTTTGAAGTTTTATTATTATACAGAAGAATTTATACATAAGATTAAATTTCAGCATGTTCTAAATTGAACCATTTATTTTTAAATATTTCAGAATTTGAAGACTGTATAATAATACAAACTTTCAAGATTACAATACGAAGACGATCAAGATGGATAATGGGTAAATAAGTTCCCTAAAA
>NC_052512.1:1342535-1374013 GCF_014356525.2 Nilaparvata lugens | reverse complement strand
TCTACAAATCTCTTTTCTAATGATAACTTTCACTCCTCTTTATTCCACTTATATACATCATATCGATTTTCTAATTATTGGGAATTAACTTTTTCTTTATTTCCATCTTCATTATGATTTATCTTTTAAATCTATCTTTCTGCATATTTATCTAGATCAGTGGTTTCCAAAGAGTGGTCCGCGATGCTCTGAATTCGAGTATGAAGTATCCATACTCTAAATATACATTTAAAGAATTAAATTCCATACGAAGTCTTTGAAGTGTTTATAAACTTGAGATGAATAGTAACTCAAGCCTCCTCCTCCTCCTCCTCCTCCTCCTCCTCCTCCCCCTCCTCCTCCTCCTCTCCTCCACCACCTACTCCTCCTCTCTCACGCTTACTCCTCCTCCTCCTCCTCACCCTTCTCTTCTCCTCCTCCAACTATTCCTCCTCCTCCACTACTCCTCCACCTCATCCCCTTCTCCTACACCTTCTCCTCCTCCTCCTCCTCTTCCTCTTCCACCTACTCCTCCTCCTCCTCTTCCTCTTCCACCTACTCCTCCTCCACCACCTACTCCTCCTCTCTCACGCTTACTCCTCCTCCTCCTCCTCACCCTTCTCTTTCTCCTCCTCCAACTATTCCTCCTCCTCCACTACTCCTCCACCTCATCCCCTTTCTCCTACACCTTCTCCTCCTCCTCCTCCTCTTCCTCTTCCACCTACTCCTCCTCCTCCTCTTCCTCTTCCACCTACTCCTCCTCCCCCACCTAATCCTCCTTCACCTCCTCATCCTCTCCTTCTCCTCCTCCACCTACTCCTCCTGCATCTACTTCTCCTCCTCCTCACCCTACTCCTCCACCTACTTCTCCTCCTTCCACACCACAGTGAAAATGCTGGGTGTTCATTGCATTGATTGACTTCACAAGAAAGTAAGTAATAGTTTATAATAAAATAATTAGTCGAATGCAGTAAGTCGTAATATTAAGTAAGACCCTCTTACTATTCTCAAATTATTGAATAAAAGTAAGGCAAATACCTAAACAATGAAATATTCATGAATCCACTGAAATATTATTGATTCATGTAGTAAATTAAAATAGAAGTTTTCAAATTATACATCTTGAAAGCGTATATATCATTGTCAATAATATACGCGTGTATAAAATATAAGTGTTAATTACGGAAGAACTGTGAGATTTAAAACTTAACTGATATGTTAAATGTATGAAGGAACTCTCTAGAAACATAATCCTGCGTTCAGAAATTCCAAAATATCATTGAATAATCACTTTTTGATAAAAATGGTATGAGTAGTTCCAATTGTGTCCAACATCTATGTTGTTTACACGGAATTTATTGTACTTTGTGTCGTATGCGGAGATCGCCCACTATGTACAGAACGCCCATGAATGACGTCACGCGTAAATGACGTCACACCTATCCTATCGAAACTATGACGTCATTGAGGGGTATTTCTCTCCCCACAACTCCGCTCCCCCCGCTTGCTCGATACCCTTTTTCTCTCTCGACACCATGCTCAAACCTCACTCTCACTCATTCTCTCTCATAGAAGACTTTGCTCTGTCAAAGTTTCTTCCTCTCAATCATATACATTCCCTCTTTCTCACACACGTGCTCCCCTCCCACTGCTCGCTCAGTACAATCATTCTCTCTCGACATTCACTCTCCCTCGTTCTCTCTCATAGAACACCATACACAATAGTAATATTATAAGGAAAAAATAATAATTCCGCGCGCGCGCGCGCGCGTACCTGATGCTCTGTCAATGTATCTTCAATCAATCCTATACATTCCTTCTTTCTCACACAAGCACACACGTCTATACAGTACTTCTCTCTCACACTCTTGTTCACCTACTCTCCCTTACTATTCACTTGACATAAATAAATAATTTTTTTTATAGAACAACTTTCATTATAGAACAAGAGCTTATATTTATTATGTGTTCCAACGCTGGTGAACAGTGAGTAAATACTGATTATACAGATATAATCGATTATATCTGGCTAATTAGGAATGTTATTGAATAATGACTATCATGTCGTTATTACATCTATATTGATAAACTGTATTGGAAATTGGAATTTCAGTACCTACATAAATCAAATTCTTTTTATTCTTCTCTCTACAAATCTACGCTTTGCGATTCTTCTAGAATAATAATTAAACAATATTATTTTTATATATTATTATACTATTTAATAATAAGTATACAATATTATAAGCTACAACAGTTATTTTATTTACTCACTGTTCACCAGCGTTGGAATACATAATAAATATAATCCAAAATAATCTAAAATGATAGAATCTAAATTTTTGTCTTCGAATGGATTTCAGTTTTTTTGTGCCATATACAGAAGTCCAGTTTATTATCACCAATAAACCTTGAATAATTATGCTGCTTGAACTAGACTCATAGAATAATTATAATCATAAATATAAATAATACCAGCAGTTAAACCATACTCCGCAAGGGTATTTTTAAAGCACTGAATAGTGGTTCAGATTGAATTTAGGTTTTGATATTGAACATATTTAATTGTAAATATTGACAATCAATAATAAAACGATTCGATTGGCTCTTTCATCCTCTTTGTATCACAGAATAAATGAATTTGTTTTTATTACTCATTAATTAACAAACATGATGTAGGTAGGCATAAAATATAATCTTCCTCAGTAAATCAAGAATTATCGTACAAAATTTCAAGTGAATCAGTTGAGTAGTTCTCACGCGAATGCCTCATTCGCGAATTTCCCATCCCATATGTGTGTTAGCCAAATCTATACTTTATAATATTATAGAATTACTATTACTATATCTTTCTTAATGAATTAATTTCTACTGGATGTTATGATATTTTTTAACTAGAAATAAATTCATTCATTTATTTATCGTCTATTTTCTGTTTATCAATGTTCTATATGCATTTTTAAACATCATTCTAGAATGATATTATCATGCTTTATATTGAATATATTGATGCTACAAAATAACACCAAAGGTACAGGCTTCCTAACGCTCTGTGAACTTGTAGTGCACAGGTGTCGAAATATTTTAGAAAAATTGAAAAGAACTTCAAACTTCACGTTGTCAGAATATGTTGTGAAGCTTTAACTTTGTACAAGCATAGTCTTTTCAATAAAACGCATTCAAAAATGCGTCCAAAATTTGGAAAAATGTTATTATAAACTATGAATTTTGTATAGCACAGTTTTCACGGGATTCTGATTGTATTAACTTTACAAGATCTTCAATTTGAAAAATTTATTTGGTAAAAACTGAGCTTGTAGAAAATTCATTAGAGATCAATACATATTTTCAGTATATTATGAACAAACTATCACCAGGATTCCAATGCATCTGGATTATGTAGGGGAATTCCCATCAAAATATTTTCTCCCATATTGTAGTTGAAAATGGTTATTCCTGAAAACTGATCATTCATTAGTGTTCAGTGATTGTCACTATTTCTACGTTTTCTAAGCTTTTTTCGAAAATCAATGAGCAGAACATTTTGAAATTTAGTAGTACTGTGTATAGGTTCACTGAGGACTAGACAGTTTTGGGAAACAGATAATCAAACTATTATTATGAATAAACCCCATTATGAAAAATGGTAATAAGAACAAATAAAACGTTTACTACTGTACTCATCACCATAATCTAATATCATGAATAATCCACATTAAGCTCCTTTTTCAATGCACCAGCCATTTTAATTCGTACCCAAAACCACTAACCGTACACACTGGTTTATTACAACTGAATATCTATACTTGGCTGTGAATCAATAATATCAATTATAATATTTTAGTTTGCAGTACAAATTATTCAGGGCTCAAATCGCCAGAAAAATCGTATATTAAAAAAAGTCTCCAGAACAGTCGTCCTGTACGATATTATCCACGCCTAAGCTTCTGAGCTTTCAGTCTTTGTAACATAAAAATAAAATTTTTTTATTGGAAAAAATAAAACAATATAAATTCAAGTTTCTGTGAAATAATTGCAACAGTTGAAAACGATTCAATTCTATTTTTTCTTTTTCTTTACTCTTATTGTCAGTTGAGGGTTGAAGACATAGCCAGGATTTATGTATTGCTGTGGGAGGGGCCAGAAGTGAAATATTAAATATTCAATAATTAGGCTAATGATTACCTACATAGGTTGGTATTCACCAAATACAATTTATATCAAAACACAGTCACGTAAGAACAATATGGACCTTATTTGTGAATCAGATTTTATAATTCATGGCTATATTATATTAAGGTGAGCTACATCATACATATATCAGTTATCTCAGGTATGCAGCATAAGTTATTCTTGACAGGGGAACATTCAAGAGTGAGAACTGTTCATTGTGAAGGTGCGTACAGGCTTATGCGCCACGAACACGCGTATTTCTCTTTTCATCAGCTAATATTATGCCTATTATATCTGTATTTTACTGTTTCTGTACAAATGCAGAAGATATAGAGCTGATGAAAAGCGAAATACGCGTGTTTGTGGCGCGTAAGTCTGTACGCACCTATAGAAAGAGGGGTTGTAGATTTCTGAAACCTGGTAAAGTTATACACTTATCAATTTATAAACTTTATAAAAACACAAGATTTGAAACCTAACTTCTAGGCTGGTCACATATTGCGACGACACGCGACGTGACATGATGTAACCCCAGTCTGCTATAGGCCCTATGAGTTAACATCATAAAATTATAATGTTCATTTTTCAACATAAATGAAATGAGAACTCAAAAATTAGTTAAATGTCCAGGTCGGAAAGTTGGTTATTATTCAATTTTGATTATAAACTAACAACAAATTGGAGAAGTTCTTATGACTTTGTTAGTTTTGAAAGATTGATTTGAAACTTCATGTGTGTGTTAATAGTATGAAGGGAATCGTTCATGATTTTTTGTAGAATTTTCCTACGTCCCATCCTCACTCCTAAACCGAAAACATATTATGGTAGTTCTGATGGTATATGAGAGAGGATTCAAAAGTCGCGCTTCTGAGTAGACCAATAGTGTTGTTCCGCGGGCGATTTAATCCAATCTTGTTCCTTGCCGCGAAGCAAAGAGGAAGCTCAGAATAGCGCGACTTTTGAATTTTCTCGCATGTAGCATCAGAACTACCATGTTTTTTTGGTTTGGGACGGAGAAGGGAACGTAGGGAAATTCTACAAAAAATCATGAACGTTTCCCTTCATACAATTAACACACCCATGGAGTTTCAAATCAATCTATTCAAAACTAACATAGTTATAAGAATTTCACCAATTTTATGTTAGATCATAATCAGAATTGAATAATATCCAACCTTCTGACCTGGACATTAAACTGATTTTCAAGTTTTCATTTTATTTTTCTTAAAAAATGATTATTCAATGATATTTTAGCTTTTCAGAACTTGGTACTGTATCATATTTTTGACGAGTTTCTTCATACCTTCATACCTAGTTTCACATTTTTTTGAAAAACACCTTCCCTGAAGGGGCGGCAAGTGACCTGGTTACCTACAACCCTTCCACCCCGCTGACGGCGTGATTATTGAGCCCAAAATTGAAAGTGGTATCACATGATAGCTGAAGTTTTGTTCCATCGATTTCTATTAAATTTTTCTGGAATACCCTTTCCCTGGGGGCGGCAAGTGACCTGGTTACCTACAACCCTTCCCCACCGATCTGGTGTTATGCGCAAAAAAGCTCTCAGTTTGGTCGTGCTAGTGGGGGTATGTTACTAGGTATTAATAAAACCTCAGATTTCAGAGATAAGTTGAATTTTAAAAATATTGATAATATATGAAAGCGATTGTTATAAAATTAGATAATTCTGTTTTCCTAAATGTATTGCCTGTATATCAACTGTAATAACTGGGAAAGAGATTTTCAAGAGATGAACAATGTATTGCTGCAAAACTCAGATGAGGGATTCTAGTGATAGGAGATAAAAACGTTTGAATCGGTAAAGAACAGAAAATGTCTAGTTATGTAGGTCGGACTGTGTATAGTGGGTTAAGTAGTGGAAGAAGTTCAAAAGATACTATAGTTAACAGTAGGGGGCGTAGATACTTAGATATGTGTACAGAATTGGGATTTATTATATTAAATGGAAGAATGAAGGGCGATCTAGAAGGAGAAATGACGTTTGTTGGGGCAATGGGCAATTCTGTAAATGATATTGCAGCTATTAATTTAGATTATTTAAATTATGTAGCTGATTTTAAAGTAGTTCCTCAGGCTTTTTCTGACCATTTGCCTATCGAAGTTGTAGGTAAGAAAACAGTTGATAAGTATCAATGTTTACCGTTACTGCCGAAATTGGCTTGGAATAAAGTTATCGGAGAAAAATATAAAGATAAGATAGCTAGTAGAGTTAATAATGTAGTATTAAGTGATGATGTCGATCAGGCAAGCCAAACTCTCACAGAATGTATTCGAGAAGTGGGTCTTGCTCTAGGAAACGGTCAAAGTTCAATTAGTTTTGAACGAAAGCAAGCTTGGTTTGATAATGAGTGTTGGAAAGCCAGAAGCAAGGTTTTATCTCTTTTAAATTTGTATCACCGTATCGATAATGATTGCACTAGAAAATTGTACTTATATGAGAGAAATAAATTTAAAAAAATATGTTACGAGAAACGTAAAAGCTATGAGAAGACTCTAATAAATTCAATTTCTGCCGCACAAAACTCTAGGGACTTTTGGCAAGCACTGAATAAATTAAATTAAGGAATAATATTGTAAATAACGCCATAACTCCTCAAGACTGGGTAAACTATTTCCAACACATCTTGAGTCCCGAAATGTTAGCTTTACCTCATTTCTATGCTGATCCTTACATAGTTGACAACAGATTAGATAGAGATTTTAGTAGGGAAGAGCTGAGTAGAGTTTTAAAATTAGTAAAAAATAATAAAGCGCCTGGTGAAGATCAGATCCCATTCGAGTATTATAAAAATGCACCTGATAACTTTCTAAACAAATTGCTGAATGTCTACAATTCTATATTTACATCAGGTAGAGTCCCACATAGCTTTAAGTCGTCAATATTTTTTCCCCTTTTCAAGAAGGGTGAGTGCGATGTAGTAGCTAATTTCAGAGGCATTAGTTTTTATCAACATTTTTCAAAATATTTGCAGGGTTAATTCTTAATAGACTCAACTGCTGGGTGGAGGAAGATAAAATCTTGAACGAGTTTCAGGCTGGCTTTCGTAAGGGGTACTCGACCATTGATAATATATTCGCCCTAACATCCATCATTAGTCTGCGGCTGGCTGAAAAAAGGGGTAGGACTATATTGCTTTTTTGTGGATTACTCTGCCGCGTTCGACTCAATTGATAGGAATGCACTATTTTATAAGCTTAGTCTCTTAGGTCTCTCAACAAGGACATTGAATATTTTGAGGGCATTGAATGAAGGCACAACTTCTAGTGTATGGTGTACTGCCAATGGGGGTCTCTCCCAACGTTTTGAAACGAAGTCAGGCTTGAGGCAAGGTTGTTTGTTGAGCCCGTTGCTTTTTTCCCTATTTATGAATGACTTACATGATGAATTAGGGGGAGGATAAATAATAGGTGGTAAGAGGATTAGGGTTTTATTGTATGCCGATGACATAGCTTTGATTTCGGACTCGCCAGTGGGACTCCAGTACATGATAAACAATTTAGAGCGTTACTGTGGAAGGTGTAATTTAAGAGCTAATTTAGATAAGTCAAAAGTAATGGTTTTCAGGAACGGGGGAAAAATGGCTAGGAGCGAGAAATGGACATATAAAAATGAGCAGATAGAGTGTGTCAACAGGTATAAATATCTGGGGGTAGTTCTAACTCCAACCTTGAATTTTGAAGCTCAAGTGAGTGATAAATTAGACAAGGCAAAATTAGCATTGAATGTGGCATGGAAAGGTATTTTAAATAGTAGTAGTGTAGATTTTTCAGCCAAATGTAAGTTGTTCAAAGCTTGTGCAAGGGCGATCTTGTGTTACGGAGCACAGGTGTGGGGTTTTAGACAATATGATAGTGTAGAAAAGTTGCAGCGCCTTTTCATCAAGAAGATTTTTGCACTTCCAATAAATACACCGAATTATATGTTGTTTATTGAAACTCAACTAACACCTCTATTCGAATATTGCCTTAGACTCCATTACAATTATATTCTAAGAGTTATGAAAATGAAAGATGAAAGGCTCCCTAAATTCCTGGCTCAACAAGTTATTCAAAAGAA
Organism: Nilaparvata lugens; assembly: GCF_014356525.2. Classification (NCBI taxonomy): domain Eukaryota; kingdom Metazoa; phylum Arthropoda; class Insecta; order Hemiptera; family Delphacidae; genus Nilaparvata; species Nilaparvata lugens. The sequence goes on along the minus strand of NC_052512.1, from coordinate 1,365,783 downwards.
TGTTTCTGGTTCAAAGAGTGGAAGAAATTAAGTAATCAAATTGGTATAAATTATGAGTACGAAGTTAATTGGGATGACTCATTTAAAAGAATAATCACAGGTTTGAACAAGATGCATAGGGAAATTTTTTGCGGGATGCTCAAGATGGGCGTTTCCACACATGGTACAAAACTCTCAATTTGGAACTGGGTGACAAAAATTATAATTATGAAATGTGGGTCATGAGGTGGATACTTAAAGCAAGGGGTGAACTGATCCATTTAAACTACAAGCCATGGGTTGCTGATGGGAATTATGTTTGCTCCATGTGTAATCTGAAAGAAATTGAGGATATTTATCATTTCATAGCTCGATGTCCTTGTTTAAGAGAATGGAGAAGAAAATGGTTTGGAATTGGGGAGCTATCAAGGGATGATTTCGTTTCTTTTATGAATGGAAGAGATTGGGTAGGGTTGGCCTCCTAAAAACTGTAGAGATGCCTGGCGTTATAGGCGATTACTTACACAAGAGTTCAACTGGTAACTTAGTATAATAAATTGAAACTTATTTATTGAATCTGAGTTGGGTAGAAGTATCGTGTTATAATATAATACAATATAGGTATTCGAATATTCTCAGGAGGACATCATAGGAAGACGAAATGAAAGGGAATATTAATTCTATGTTATGATTTCCCAACTGCTGACAGTTATTATCATAATATAAAAAGTATAGCTTTCTTTTTATGAATTAATGGATTTTGTTTAGAATGTAGGTTACTATTAAAACTAATTTATGGAATATTCACTTTATTGAATTCAACATTACTGATTTATTTTGTTTCTAAGGTTGTTTTTTCTGTTTTTGTTTCACTATTTAAAAGAACATTCTGCATAGCTTTGATTTATGTAATAATAGTATTATTGGGTTTTACCGACTTTCCGGCTGACGATTGTTTAATCAAGCCGTATAAATGTGTGTTTTCTCATTCATTGTATGTTGCAAATTTGAAGATTAAAGCATTATTTCTATTCTATTCTATTCTAACTTGTGTGCTGAAAGAAAAAGATCTGGGAGGAATGAGAAAATGAGAACAATAATAATAAAAATTAGTTTTATGAAACGGTGGCTGTTGAGAGGGGAGGGTACATCACAAGATGTTTGTACTCATTTCAACTGGTTTTATTTCAGTAAAAATCAGCTGGAAGTTTCAAGTGAGAATGCTATAGTGAGGTCCACGTTATAATGGCAGTGTAGGAAGATAGGAGAAAAGGGTTGCCAGATCTCAGCCTTGCCACCCAAACAGCTGATACAGGTTATCTGATGAATTTAACTGTTCATTATTGTTGAAAATAGTTAATCATATTTTATTTGTAATAAAGAAAGTGTTGATAGCAACACCATTGCAAATCACACACTGCCATTAAAACGTGGACCTCACTATAGTGCGTGAATGCTGATTGCATTTGTGAGAATTCGCGCGCAACAGAGATTAATGAGAAGAGAGTCGACTGTGCGTGTGACGTATGACACTGTGACGTCTGTAAAGCGATGGTCCATCTCCGCATAGACTATCTCTCTCTTCACTAGCTGCACTCTGCTAACTCATGCTTTCGCCTATGGTACATCTGTACATAGCGAAAACTGGTTTTCTTTCAGTAAAAATCAGCTGGAAGTTTCAAGTGGGAATGCGAGTGCGTGAATGCTGATTGCATTTGTGAGAATGCGCGCGCAACAGTCTAGAATGAGAGAGATGATGAGAAGGGAGTCGACTGTGCGTGTGACGTATGACACTGTGACGTCATCGATGGTCCATCTCCGCATAGACTATCTCTCTCTTCACTAGCTGCACTGTGCTAACTCATGCTTTCGCCTATGGTACATCTGTACATAGCGGGCGATCTGCGCATACTACACCGGTTTTGAATTTCCCGGCTCATATAGTCTTTGGCGCGCTTTTAGTTGATTGGGTGATTATCGCTCGCAGAGGCTTTCTATTGGTCTATTTTAGATTCTGTTTGTAACTCACAAGTATTTTTCAATGACTATGTACATCATAATAAATTTTAATCTCTAAATAGGTTTTTTTCTTCTCTGGTATTTATTTGGTTATTTGTTTGAAACTCAAACTTTTTTAATATGCTCTTTTCTATTTTTTCGGAGGTTATCATTGAAGATTTTCACGATTGTTGATGAGATTTGAATTCTTAATCTCTAAGTTTTAAGGGCTACGTTGTCTTGGTGGAAGGTAAGTAAGATTCTTGTCTGAGGGCGGCAAAATTGAGGGCGCCGCCGAAATATATATATACAATAAAAATATTTTGTCATACAATATTAAAAATCTAATCTTTATATTTCCAATCCAACAATATATCAATAAAATAAATTTGGGTAGATAATACTAAAGTTATAACTATTGTAATATTATATACTAGCAGGTAACCCGTGCTTCACAAGGGACTTTCTTCAAACTTGACGTAATGAAATCTAGAAGAATTCAAAATAGGCCTATAAGAATCCTTGGTTGATTGAGAATTCATATGCTGCATTTCAAGTGAATCAGTATGACCACCTTTCAATTAAAAAAAAAAAGTTGGATTGAGAATGGCGGAAAAAATTTGGGTGTGACGGAAAACCTGTTTTCGCCCCACTTGGATGTAATGAGCTGGTTTACGTGCGTCATATGGAGGCCGAAAGTGATTGTTTTCTGACCAGGCCGGTAAAATTTTTACGGCCCTAGGGCTGTAAAATAACCTTGAAGTCAGCTGATTCTGATTTGATGTGAACGTGTTTACAAAATAGTTTATGAAACGGAATCAGTTTATGCTTCTAGAATTGAATAAAGTTTTTGCAATAAGATACTATCATTTTATTTGGATGAATGAAATACAAATGAGATATTATAAACTATTCAAATTCAATTTTCAGAGTATAATAGAATCTAACCTCAAACCTCCTAGTAAAGCGTTTATCACGGAACATGGTGGATAAACGGAATCATTTTATGCTTCTAGAATTCAATAAAGTATTCTGTAATAATATACTATCATTTTATTTAAATGGATAAAATACAGATAAGATATATATTATAAAATATTCAAATAATTCGATTTTCATAGAAGGATAGAACTTCTAACCTAAACTTCCATTGACATTCAGATCACATCAGATTGGCCGAATTTTAAGTGTGCTAAAACAGCTGATCAAAAACTTTTTCAAGTGTTATAAACCAGCTGATCAAAAACTTTTTCAAGTGTGATAAACCAGCTGATCAAAAACTTTTCATTATTTGTGTTTATCATTCAATAATTAAAACATTTATAATAATATCATCTTATTGTCATTTGGAAGAATAAAAGTATAAACTCAACCTCTACATAATTGAACATAATCTTTTAGGTTATTCAGACAAATCAGAATAAAAAATAAAAATACTTGGACAATTTCTTGATATTCAGATTTGCTAGAGCTATCACCTTCCACTTTTGCTTTCGGAAGTGCTTATAATAGACAATGAGAATAATTATTATTCTCATATATATATTGTTTATTTTTCCGTGTGGCGAAAAATTACGTTCTCACCATGGGCAAAAATGTTTTTCCGGCTCTCAATCTTTTCTAGTCCTCGGCCTACGGCCTCGGACTTGAAAACCGATTTCGAGCCAGAAAAGTCTCATTTTCGGCCCTAGGTGCGAAATATACTATTTTATCATTCGAAAAGGAACCCAATCATACCTATCTTCTAATTTCCCTTTTAAGAGAAATCTTCTGCTGCTTCCATACAAACTGGAAGCATGACAAATAATTGAAAACTTGACAAACTGAAAACGTTATGTAATCAAATCTTGAAGAATTTAAAATTGGTCTGTAACCACCCTCGGTTAAGCAAGAATCTATATGCAAAATTTCAAGTTAATCAGTCCAGTTCTGACGTGATAATGCGTCAAACATAATTTTCCTATACTTTACACCTGTATACGTGTATAATCCAGTTCTTTCCTTCATTATAGTACAGAAGATAATAGATGGATGGATGATTATTGTTATTTTACGAAAAGATAGGATAAGTTGAGTAGTTTCCCTTTCAGAGGGAGTTTTGACAACCCACAAAACTCATTTTTCATTTGAAGATGACGAAAAGGTGCATTTGACCTTATTTTTTTGCTCAGCTTGCCAAAATATTATATATCGTTTCATTATAATTATCTCCAGTATACTATCTCACGGTACCAGTATTCTATTTCTATTGTTTTACAAAATGTTGATGACATTCATTTTATTTTACAAATTGACTACAGTATTCTCATTTTCGGGATTCAAATTGATTGAAACGCTGAATCAAGTAATAGACTATTGTTAATTCAGGAAAAATACTGTAATAGAATCTGAATCTGAATAGGCTACTAAAATAGAATCACTTTAATACTTTTATCAATCTACTTATTTGTTTATGTATTCACCTATTCATACATTTATTTCTAACTTTATTCTATTTCCATTGTTTTGCAAAATGTTGATGAGTATTGATTATTTTACCTATTATCTATTCTTATTTTCTTGCTATAATATTCAACTCAATAAACTGAGGTTCCAATTCTTTTGCATCAAATCAATCATTCATTTCCTATTCCATCCGATACAGTAATTACCCCAAAGTTAGTAGTTCTGTCTACTAACGTTGTAATTACTCTAAATATTATGAAAATATGTATAATATCATATTTTGATTATGGAATCATGTTGTCTCTCAAGATTATTACAAAACTCCTTATTTAAATGAGTTCTGCAAATATTTTTGATTGAATATTTCACCTTAATGAGTTCTATTATCAAATCAATTTTATTGTTCACATTATTTGTAAAATAAAAATCATCAGTGAAATAACTATTCTCCAGTAATAAAATTTCATGTAAAATACAGATGACATCCATCATTAAGAATGAGTTTCAATGATATAGGCTAGCTAAGTTATTCGTATACAAAATAATATGATGCTCCTAGACTAGATTACAAAGCCTCTTCTTTATCAGCAAAAGCATATCGATTTGATTTTTAATAGTTTATATGCTGAACTCCTTCCAATAAAACAAATAAAAGCGCTGTGAATCCATTTGTTGAGAATAGACAAATCTTCACTAATTTCGAGCAAGATTTGGCTGAATTTAAAGCAATTCGTCGATACTTAAAAAATTATAAATACTGATCAAGGCTTTGAAAATTCTGATAACAAAGTCTCTGAAATCTTGGAAATCATTGACAAAATATAAAGCTTATTTATTTTGTTCTGTTGGAGGATGAATTTGAAAGTGTGAGGCACTAATCACAATGATAATTCTATTTGTCATTCATTTTAATAGGGATTTTTGGTTTCTGCTTGATTAAAGTCAAGAACTATAAAGCTGAATTCAATCTATCCCGTGCTTTAACAATAGCCTTGCAGAGCATAGGTTACCTGCTAGTATTATTTATATTTATGATTATTGATTATTTAGGTTTATTGATTATAATAGACTAGGCTATTGTATGTATGGTACAAAAAATAATTCACTCAAAGACAAAAATTTAGATTAGATCATTAGATTTTATTTATTATGTATACCAACACTGGTGAACACTGCTTGGTGAATAAAATAACTACTGTAGCTTATATAATATTGTTTAATTATTATTGTTTATTATTATTCGAGAAGAATCGCTCAGATTCATAGAGAGAAGAATAAAAAGAATTCGATTAATGTAGGTATAATTGCAATTTCCAATAGGCTACAGTTTATCAATAAAGAAGTAATAATTCAATTTCAATTTCCAATTTATTAAAACACACAAAACAAAACAAAATTGCAAAGAATTACAAAACAAATAAAATACAATAAAATGTTACAAATATAAAAGAACCATGGGCTTTGTGGTTGGGTGTGTTGGAGAAGAGAAAAAAGAAAGGAAGATACCTAGCCAACTATGGTTTCCTATGTAATAGGCTGGCAAAGATGAGAAGAGAGAAGTGATGAGGAAAAAAGGGAAGGGAGAAATGGGGGAAGGAAGAAAAACAGAGGAATAGGTATGCAAAATGAAGGTAAGCAAGTCCACTGAAAAATTAAAAAAAAAATAATGAAAAAACAAAGCTGGAGCAAAAATCTTGAGTCTTATATAGGTATCTAAATAGAAGAGGAAATTACTGTATGTCCAGTTTTTTATATCGAGTTTAATTTTTCTGCTGATCTTATTGTCCATGAGAGAGTGATTTGGAATAAGGTTTATCATTTTAGTACCTATGTGAATTAACTGCCTCCTTATACATTCAATATTAGTGTTATAGGTTACATATTTGTTAGCAGTGGCCCTTAGATTATAAAAATTGTGTGTAGAGTTCAATGTGAGAGGAAAATCTGATCTATATTTTATTAAGTACTCAATTACGGTTTTTATGTATAATTGATGTATAGACATGACCTCATAATCACTAAAAACCATATCCGTTGGATAGAACCTGGGATTGCTTAATATACTTTTAATTATCAGTTTTTGTGCTATAGCAAAGGGAGCGGAGTTGTGGGGTAATGGACGGCTGGTCCTTATCTAGTTCCAACAGAGTTGATGCAAAACCGGCTGAATGAATTTGTAATCTATGATGGTAAAATTGGCAACGTTGCTGGCTGCCATAAGTCACCACTCGCTGCCACTTGTTGGGCATCATGGGGAAACATACAAAAATATACACGGCTGCCATAAATTTGGAAAGTTGACGGCTGCCATTATTATAGGACAATGGTGCAATGTTAGCAAACTTTTTGTTTATTGATATTATGACAATAAAAAGTAGATCTCGGTCCTAAATTCGATGTTTTAAGACATTATACACCATAAAAATGACATATACTCCACTCCTAAGAGTGGCTGCCACATGTATGGTTTACAGGCGGCTGCCACTTGAATAGAATAGAATAGAATTTATTGGTGATTCAATATTCACAAGAAATACATTGACTTTGTCAGATTACATTTTGAAATCAAAATTCATACATAAAAATTTAATACATAAATTCATAAATCACTATTACTACAGAAACTGCACCCAGTTAATCAAAAAGAAATCATTCACAGTATACAAACATTCATTAATCAACACATATTTTATTTTATTTTTAAATTGTGCATATGTGAGTAACTTAAACTGGTCAGGTGTGGAGTGTATAGCTTTATTGACATGAAATGCCAGTTTCTCTGCGATTTGGTATGGCTGTATTGAGGAATTCTAAGTCTATGTCTATTTCGTGTATTTAAGTTATGGTGATTATTATTTGAGTCATATTTTTCCAATTTTTTTGTACATAACAAAGAATATTAAAAACATACAGTGATGGCAATGTCAGTAAGCCTAGTTCAATAAAATGCTGTTTACAATGAGCATTGAGAGGCAAATTACAAATAATCCTAATAGCTTTTTTTTTTGAAGGACAAAGATTGAATTAGCTCTTACACTATTAGCCCAAAGCATTATTCCGTAAGATAGGAGACTTTGTATGTGTGCGTAATATATTTATCAGCACAGGCCTATCAACCGTTACAGATAGTCTACGAAGCATATAAAGGCCTTTAGCAAGTTTACTAGACAAGAAATCAATGTGTGCCTCCCATGATAGACAAGAATCAACCATAACACCAAGAAACTTGATAGGCGTCGTGTCCTTCTCCTTTCTAAAATTAAAAATTATATCAGAGGTTTTATCTTATTAAGAGACAGATTATTAGCTGCACACCAGTCCTTTAGAATACAATAACTGTGATTCCGTTCTCTTTCAAGATCATCTTTGGATGGACAATTATTTTCAAACCTAAGTCATCAGCAAATAGGTAACCGTCCAGACAGTTCCTATCAATATTAATTGGTAAATCATTTATATAAATATTGAAGAGAATGGGGCCCAATATAGAGCCTGAGGAGGAACGCCAAACTCCAATAATCTGCCATTTGACAGAACCCCATCTTTAAAGACAAACTGATTCCTGTCACTCAAATATGATAATATAAGTTTGACTGCACCTGGTGTAAAGCCATAGAAAATTAGTTTATCCACCAAAATATCGTGTTGAATAGTGTCAAACGCTCTTGAAAAATCGTATGACCTTAGACCTACAGAATCACCTGCCTCCATGTTGCTAATACCCCACTTACAACATTAACAATAGGATCATTTGTGCTTCTACCCGCCCTGAAACAAATTGCTTATGAGAAAATAAATTGTGGTCTCAAAGAAATATGACATCTGTTCATGAATCAACGTCTCAAACACTTTAGAGAAAACAGGTACTATTGCAATTGGCCTGAAATTACTTTTCTCCTTTCTGGAACCCTTCTTATGTATGGGCAAAACTTTTACATTTTTCAACTTTTCAGGATAGATACAACCAGCAATAATGCATTCATTAAATAAAAAAGCCAGAACCTCACTTATTTTATCAGCAGCTATCTTCAAAATTGAAGCATTTAGACCATAAATATCCATCACTTACTGTTGCTTAGATTTAAAATTGTATGAAAAACTTTTTCAACAGTTACTGGCTTGAAAGAAAAAATTACTCCTGGTTTTTCCAACTTACTGTAATAATAAGCTGTACTTTCAATACTGACAGGAATATTATTGCTTAGCTGCGTAATATAATCTACAAAGAAAATTATTAAAGTCTTCCGAGCTTACTCATCAACTGAAGATCTATTACTACATTTCTTATTTGTTAGACTATTTACAATTCTCCATAAAGCCTTACTTTTATTAACAGAGCTACTTATAATTTTATTGTGATAGGAAATTCTTGTCTTTTTTATTTCAATCCTATATGACTTTTTGTTTCTTTATAGCAGGAGAGTAACTCAGGTGTTTTTAAGGTTTTATATAAATGATACAGCCCATCACATTTAGCCTTCAACGCTCTTAGCCTACTATCATACCATTCATTTTTTTGCTTGAAATTATGGGTTACAAGTTTTCCATTGGAATGAACCATTCACAGCTCTCATGAATATTTCAAAAAATTTATTGTACCTATCATTATAATTGTTACGGAGTACACCTCCAACCAATTTATGGATTTCAGAAAACTTAGAAAAATTCTACATTAACATTATTAATTAATCTAAACTTAGTGTTATTTACAGTACTTTTTACATCCTTATTTATGAAGTTGAGTCTAAACAGAATTCCTTCATGATCAGAAAAGAGAGAGTGAATGATTTCAGTTGACCATAGACTATTATGAATATCTGTCAAAATATTGACATGTATTAATGTATCAATACATGATCCATTTGAAACTCCATCAAGACCAGGTCTAGTAATATCATTAATAGTAACAGTCAAACCAAAACTCTCAAACAAATTCAATAAATCATTTTTAAAGCAATCATGACCTAAAATATTTACATTGAAATCTCCACATATGATCAAACTGTAACCATTTTTAAAAACAGCACTTAATACATTATAAAAACACGATTAGAATTCATTAAAAAAACTTATACTTCTATTGTAGGGTCTATAAACTGACAAAATTATTATTTTATCCCTGATAAGTTCAATTGCTGAAACTTCGCATACCATTTCGATTGACATGTCTCTAATATGATCAAGAGCCCTGAATTCCAGTTGATCATGAACAAAAATCGCTGACCCACCCCGTGCTCGGTTTGTTCTACAAAAAACAGAGGCAGTTTTAAAACCAGGCAGATATGTAAAATCCACATCAGTACTATTAATCCAATGCTCAGCTATAGTAAGAACTTTTATATTGTATTTAGTACAAATAAGAGACAAGTAGTCGAATTTATTACATAGGCCTTGTATATTCAAGAAAAAACAATTAAGCTTGTCATTGCTATAATCATTATACCTGGTTACCAATGAGAAATTGTGAGAAACAGAATTAGAAATCATAATATTATCAGGCCCTCTTTCAACAATATTAACATGGGTATCAGTCCTTAATTGTAAATCTACAGCAGATATGCTTGAAGCATCTTTGTCATGAGAGTTAATTTAAATGCTCCACAACAACTGGCATATTGGGTTCAACAGGAGGATTGTCAACATAATTAGAATCGTATTCAGATCCTAAGTTTCATCAATTGTTATAAAAGATTGTATGATATCATTCTGACTGTCAATGGATTTTCTTCTAGAAGAAAGCTTTTCTGGACTAAATGCACGATCAATACTGGTAGGGACTACTAACTTATTTCTGTATAATTTCTCTCTGTCATACTCGCCAATTAACGCAGCTATTTTTTACTCACACTCTGTTTACCTTTTTTTCAGATGCAAACCATGCTTGTGTAGTTGGAAGGTTCAAGATACCATATATCAATTAGATGAATGCTATTCCTATGACACAAGGAACGAATTTCACTATTAGCGCATCAATCATTTCATTCTCAGTTGAATTGAAACTTAAATCATACCTGTAAGGAACAGTTGACAATATCAAATTACAATTTCCATATTCATTTGCTAAATAACTCAACTTTCTAATGTAAGCTTCAATATCGATTTTTTGAAATTGTTCGACACACTATTTGTACCGCTATAACAAACACCCAATCATTCAGACCCAGATTATGACGTCTACTACAAGAAAGCATTTCATTCGAAATTATTTCGAAAGTTGCTCCTGGCGCAACGTAAGCCTCACATGAGTAGCCAACCGGCAGTCTCTCCCAAATTAAATCTCTCATTTTTCTACCCTGACTATCAGCCCACAAATAAACACTATTACGTGAATAACTTACAGTATTACCTTTAATTACTTTATTTTGTTTAGTTACTGAAGCATATGTCATATTTGAAGTCGATTTGACATTAGGGTTGGACCAAGTTAGTATTGATGCCGCAGAAGCATTTTCCGTTATTGTGTTCCATAGACAGAGATTATCAGCTTCCAGAGTTTCTATCGTAGTCATCATTTTCTTTATTTGATCACTCAAACCTTCAATTTCTAACTTGTGATTTTTAATTTTTTCTTTTAGGGTTGAAACATTTTCATTGACAGAAACACTTTTAGGTAAATCTATCTCAGCTACATAATTATTCACTGTATTGCATGATATGTCGACTCGCGATTTTCTGCATCTACATTTAACTGAAAACTCATTCAACCTAGTCTCCATGTCAGCAGCACGATCTACCGCTGCTTCCCACTCTATTAGACGCTTTTCAAGAGTCTCTTTAAGTTCATAAATTTCCTGCAGTAAATGAGGACAGCACTCAGAAGAAGAATCTTTCACTGACAGTTCAAAAGCCGCTGACTTTATCACTCTTACACCGTCGTTTGAAGCAGAAACCTCCTCATGTAAAGACTCAGAAAGCTCGCTATCTAATTTAGATGATATATCTACGAATGGCATCAAATTTTCCGGTAGACTGTTCAAAGAATTTTCAGGAGATTTACTTGTTATAGACGAATCATGAGTATTTGATACGCTAAAATTTCTGGATGAGGCAGGCTATTCATGTCTATTTTCTCGTGATTATGCGTTCTCGTTCTACTTTTAAGCATGAAAATTTCAGCATCCGTCCTAACACTAGCACAGCAATTTCTCGCTAAGCATCTCCAAACAATATCTCCGGTGGACACCGGCCCCGCTTTTCGATATTTGAAAGAGTCAACGAGAATCGCTGGGTTGCCCTTGCTCGTAGTTGTTTTTATCATATTTATTCATAGAAAAGCAGAAAATGAAAATCGTAGCTTGAAATGTGTATATGTAAATTGTTATAAAAGAATTGATTAGTTGATATTGCTGATAAACAATGATATTGTTATCATGTATATTGTTCAGTGAAACAAGAATAACCTTCATAAAAAACAGCAATTGGAAAGCACAGAGATTCAAACAAATCCGCCTGCAGACTTTGAATTGTCTCAATCGTTGATTGGTTACAAGCAAAGTGTATTGGGTTAGTTGCTAGGCGACCGCACGAGTAAACAAAAGATACCGGTATTCAACAAGCAGCTGATCGTTGAGTCGCAAAGAACACAGTCCGAAACACAATGTTAACTAATCACAAAGTCAGATAGTGAGTCTCAACATGACAATAACAACTGAAATACAGTACTGAACTTGTAAAAACTATTCTCAGTTAAATAATAAGATTCTAAATAAATACGGAGAAGTAATTACAGCATACTAACTGGGCAGATCAGTCCTCTTCATCTTCCCATGGGAAGACATCTTCCCATCAAGTGGGCATCCCGCCTGTTAAAGCAAAGGTTGGCAGCACTATTAGGAGGGGTAATATGTCGTTTTTATGGTGTATAATGAAAAGACATCTCCTATTCAAGTGGCGCCGCTGTAAAGCATAGTGTGGCAGCACTCTTAGAGGTGGAGATATGTCTTTTCCATGGGTATATGTCTTAAAACATCGAATTAGGTCCGAGATATACTTTTTTGTAATAATATCAAAACAAAAAGTTTGCTAACATTGACACCATTGTCCTATAATAATGGCAGCCGTCAACTCCTAAATTTATGGCAGCCGTGTATATTTGTATGTTCCCCATGGCCCAGCAAGTGGCAGCGAGTGGTGACTTATGGCAGCCAGCAACGTTGCCAATTTTACCATCATAGATTACAAATTCATTCAGCCGGTTTCGCATCAACTCTGTTGGAGCTAGATAAGGACCAGCCGTCCATCACCCCACAACTCCGCTCCCTCTGCTCGCATTAAACGATCACTGCACCGGGAGGGGGATCATAAACTATCTTTCTCTGTCTACACCAGACTAAAACATTACTCTCATTCATTCTCTCTCATACATATCGCGCGCGCGCGTACCTGAAGCTCTGTCAAAGTCTTTTTCTCTCAATCCTATACTTTCCCTCTATCTCACACAAGCGCACACATCAATACAGTACTTCTCTCTCACAATCTTGTTTAACTACTCTCACTTACTATCTATCATTGCAAAAAAAGTAATTAGTGATAATTCGCTTGACAGCATGCCTTAATCTCATTCAAGCAATACAGACAGTTTAAAATGAATAATTTCATTATAGAACAACAAGAGCTGAATACTCACAATCGATTATATCTGGCTAATTAGGAATGTTATTGAATAATGACTATCGAAGTGTATAACGGTTTCCGAGGAGTCTCGCTTAAATTGTTCAAAAGCTATCTGAGTAATAGAACCCAGTCCCTGACCATAAATGATCAATCTAGTGTAACTAACTTCTTATGGTCTTCTTCAAGGTACTGTACTTTCTCCCATCCTTTTCATATTCTATGTAACTTAAATGACTTTTAAAATTTAATACTTCTAAACTCAACTGTGATATCCTTTTCAGATGATACTGCAGCTATTTTTCACGGTAATTCATGAAATAAAGTTCATACTATAGCTGAGCATAATATGCTTTTGATTAAGAAGTGGTTAGATAAGAATACCTTATGTTTAAATATTGAAAAAACTTAAACTAACTTTCTCTGCAATAGATGTAAGCATCCCAACAAGAATCAAGATTTGAGCCTCCATTCTCAGTGCAATTTAAATTTGGGTAATTGTGATTGTCCCACCATTAAAAAAGTCACTAATACTGAGTACTTGGGAATCATAATTGATGAAAACCTTAAATGGGATGTTCATATTAAATACATATGTAGAAAAAGAGATATTTATCTTTCAAATTCTACCAAGTTAACAGAGTTCTTAATAAGAACCACCTGAAAATGATCTTATCATGCCTAGTCAAGTCAATTCTTGCAGTACCTATGGCATAGTTTTTGGGGAGCTGTTTCAACTGTCATATTGCTGAATTATTTTTAGCACAAAACTGATAATTAAGAGTATATTAAGCAAACCCAGTTCTATCCAACGGATATGGTTTTTAGTGAATTTGAGGTCATGTCGTTACATCAATTAATACATAGAAACCGTAATTGAGTACTTAATGAAATATAGATCAGATTTTCCTCTCACATGAACTCTACCACTCAATTTTATAATCTAAGGGCCACTGCTAACAAATATGTAACCTATAACCTAATATTGAATGTATAAGAGACAGTTAATTCACAAGGTACTAAATTAACCTTATTCCAAATCCACTCTCTCAGGACAATAAGATCAGCAGAAAAATAAACTCGATATAAAAAACTGGACATACAGTAATTTCCTCTTCTATTTAGATACCTATATAAGACTCAAGATTTTTGCTCCAGCTTTGTTTTTTTCATTTTTCAGTGGACTTGCTTACCTTCATTTTGCATCCCTATTCCTCTTTTTCTTCTTCCTTCCCCCATTCTCCCTTCCCTTTTTTCCTCATCACTTCTCTCTTCTCATCTTTGCCAGCCTATTACATAGGAAACCATAGTTGGCTAGGTCTTCCTTTCTTTTTTTTCTCTTCTCCAACACACCCAACCAAAGCCCATGGTTTCTTTTATATTTGTAACATTTTATTGTATTTTTTTTTGGTTTGTAATTCTTTGCAATTTTGTTTGTTTTGTGTGTTTTAATAAATTGGAATTGAAATTGAATTATTACTTCTTTATTGATAAACTGTAGCCTATTGGAAATTGCAATTATACCTACAGTTAATCGATTCTTTTTATTCTTCTCTCTATGAATCTGAGCGATTCTTCTCGATAATAATAAACAATAATAATAAAACAATATTATATATCTACAGTAGTTATTTATTCACCAAGCGTGTTCACCAGTGTTGTATACATAATAAATAAAATCTAATGAATCTAATCTAAATTTTTTGTCTTTGAGTGAATTATTTGTTTTGTACCATACATACAATAGCCTAGTCTATTATAATCAATGAACCTAAATAATCAATAAACCTAAAATAATTATAATCATAATTAAATATACTAGCAGGTAACCTATGCTCTGCAAGGCTATTGTTAAAGCACGGAATAGATTGAATCATTCAGTTTATAGTTCTTGACTTTAATCTAGCAGAAACCAAAAATCCCTAATTAAATGAATGACAAATAGAATTATCATTGTGATTAGTGCCTCACCACTTCAAATTCATCCTCCAACGAACAAAATATAAGCTTTATATTTGTCAATGATTTCCAAGATTTCAGAGACTTTGTTATCAGAATTTTCAAAGCCTTGATCAGTATTTATAATTTTTTAAGTATCGACGAATTGCTTTTAATTCAGCCAAATCTTGCTCGAAATTAGTGAAGATTTGTCTAGTCTCAACAAATGGATTCACAGCGCATTTATTTGTTTTATTGGAAGGAGTTCAGCATATTAATTATTAACTAAACACGGCAAGTTCTGAGAATTTAATACGTACCGCATCAAAACTTCGGAGCATTCGCGTCGGTGTGCACCTGCTATTAACAATACAACTCAATACTTTGCACTCAATACAACTGGTAAACCCGACGAAAATATGAATCTGAGACTACATTCAAACTGCAACATGAACTTCAATAACTGCACTTGTCCCATAATAAAAAGAGTAACAAGCACAAAATATCTAGGCGTCATAATAGATGAATATTTGAAGTGGGACATCCATATCAAATTTTTATGCAAAAGAATCAGATATCTTTCTTATAAATTCTACGAAGCAAAAAAAAATCTAAACTCAAGTCATCTTAAAATGGTATACTTTGCACTGGTACAGTCCATAATTCAGTATGGTATTTCAGTATGGGGGGGCTGTTCTAATTCCCACTTGGAAGAGCTTTCCATAATTCAAAAATCAATCATTAAAACAATCTTAAATAAGCCTAGACTTTTCCCAACCAACCTGACTTTTGAGGAGTTTAACGTGTTGACAGTTAGACAGTTGTATGTAATGAATGTAGTGGAGTATATATTTAAATATAAAAATAATTTCATTTGCACTAATAATACTATCAATAATCAATACAATTTAAGACCCACCTCAAATAAGTACCTAATCTCTCTATCATACTAACATTGAAAATATTAGAAGACTACTCATATATTTAAGCACTAAGATTATAAATAAAATTCCTGAACAAATTATTAGCTGTGCCAAGATAACAAAAAAAGTAAAAACAGATATCAATGCTTGGATCAAAATTAACTACTTCTTCTACCTTTGAGAACTTTAATAAGTTAACAGAGAACTTTTCTGATTAGTGCGCTCACTTCCCCTACTTGTGCTCTATCACATCCCTTTCCCAATCCTTTCCAAAAATTCCAAGGATCAAAAGCCTTCCTATGACATGGATAGCCATAGTTGGAAGAACTTTTGATCCTCTACCCTTCTTCACCACATAACATGTATAAATTGCCTTCGAATATTGTAATGTGTTCTCATATTTATGTTATTTATTTTATACTGTAATGTTTTTTTATTGATGTAATCAATTTTTATTTCATATTGATGTATCTTATGTGTGTGTGTGTGTGTGGTTGTGTGTGTGTGTGTGTGGTGTGTGAATAAATAAATTGAAAAAATTGAAATTGAAAAATAACAATCGCTCGCCAATCGCCAAAGTTGTTGGCGTACTCTATATTTATGTCAACATTCTCTAAACCCAGACAAAACAAATGGAAAATTCAAAGAATATGGAATTCTGTGTAATTCATCGTATATCGCATATTTCCTGAACCATCTATTGACAATCAACAACTATGAATGCATTAAATTCATCTTTGAAACACTGATTTAGCCTAACTATTTTTTTTTCAATTCAACACTTTACTGATAAATATTACTACCAATTGATTATGATGAATATGTTTTCGGAATAATACATGCTGCATGACTAAGCACATAGGAAGTTCGTACTGAGATGTAAATGAAAATATTGATTGTCAGATAAAAATTCATGATTCACAAAAAAAAGTTGAGTGTGACATGAGATACATTGACTTTTTGGCGTTACGAAGTTCGCCGGGCAAGCTAGTTCTTCTATATAATAAGAAAGAGTAGGGTTGTGTTTGTTCGTGTGTTCGTTTGTTCGCATCAAAACATGTCAACTTATTACATATCAAAATATCAATCTCCTGCACCTGGAAGCCCAAATTTAATTTTCCTTCTAGATTTTTCAGAATTAATGTTCAAATTTTTCATTAATGGTACATTCGATTTCATTAAAAAATCACCAAATCATATGGTCGAAATTAAAAATGAACATCTGTTTCTATATTGCTTTCTACCTGAAAAACATAGATTCACAAAGAGTTTCAAAGAGTTTCAAAGAGATTCAAATGGTCTATCAGAGATTGACAATGGTGTAATAACCGAAACCGGTCTTTCTAATTATCAATAAATCAGTGGTTGTTTAACTGTTGTTAATCACTTCATAATTTATTTTTTTCAAATTAATCAAGATCCTCAAAGCTGAAAAAAATTGATAAGTTGTTGTTACTCATTATTTAAAATCTTATTAATCCTGTCCATGTTTTTCTCATTCCAGCTTTGAGACATTCCCCACTAATATCATTTAGTTTTCGAATTAGGGTCAGCACTAAATCTTCTTGCCCTGTTGTGATATATCTAAAGGTTTTCATGTTGTGTGCTGTTATATATTCCACGTTGTTTTTTATTGTTTCTTATCAGAAATACATTCTTGTGAGTTAAGCCCTGTGCTTCATAAATTGTATGTACTTTGATTGAAGGATGAAGTTCTGATTGCAGCTCTTCTAGCACTGTTTTCTTCTCGAGCTGAGTGAATGGTAAGGATCATAGTGTTGGGTTTAAGTGTCCAATTTCTCCATTTGTTATTAAAGGTCTGACGGAGAACAGGACCTCATTTTTTGTACTAATTTCCTAGTAGTAGCTGGAAAGGATGTATAGCAGACGTCTATTGGAAATCTTCTAGTTTAATGGATTCTCTTCTAACAGAGAGATGAAATGTGTGATCATTTAGCTGTTAATTTACTCCTCTCTATGTAAGGTATTTGGTTTGAATCTCCTAGCTGAATAATCTCTGAAGCACCAGCGAGAAATGAGACATATCCCACGAAACCTGCATGCATTAATAGGCCTACTGCTTCATCTATGAATACACGTTTGTACTGCTTTTTTGATCCGTTTATTATAAAAGATGAAACTGTTCTATTATACTGCTTGATTATTCTTTCATATTTATTTTTGTGAATTCTATTCACCTCTTGCCTAATTCAATTTATTCCACCTCTTGTCTGACACAAAATGAGATCTTTACCTGGTGTATGTTGCTGAAGAATAAAGTGAGTTTTACCACACCCTGGTACTCCATCCATTCAAGTTATTTTTGGCATCTTACAATTTGTGATGTCAACTTTCAGAATATTCTCCAGTAGCTCAGTATTCAGCATGATTTGGGTATCTCTACTGACTTAATTTTCTCGCCTTATCTCTTGAATACATGCTGCTGAGAAGAGATATTACTACTCAGTGATGATAGTACTCCCCTATATAAATCTGCATTCAGAACATCATACTGTTGAATAAATTTCCTGAGTTCTATCATACTGTTCAAATAAGTAGAGAGAATAGAATTATACGGTGGGTATTCTTTTGGACAATCTTCAGAGCCATCATTTTCATGTGGTATATCCGAAAATCTGATTCTTTATTCCTCTGTAATAGAATACATAATTTTTTCAGGCTTCTAGTTTTAATTACTTAACTTAAAAGCTCCAAGCATGTAAATTCGGATTCAATATCAAAAGAATCTATTCAAATCGTAATGTTGTGCATCGATGCATATTTTTTTGTCTATTACCAGTAAGGTCACGGAGACCTAATTGAGCCTCATTATTATTATTTTTCGCTAAACTCCTTGTCAATGAATTTTTAACAATATGAAAGCGATTGAGCTATTTATTTACGTTCCGTAAATGAATAGGTAAGCTACTCATTCATCTTAACTCAGCGTTTTCTTCTTGATTGGATGTGCAAGGCCTGCAAAAACTATCTTTCCTCTTCCTCGAATTGCGAGATCAGTCCTTCCGGTGGTTTGGTCGGTGACCTCATCTATCCAACGACGATGACGTATGAAGATAGCTGCTGTACTGTATGGATATGCTCCAGTGACCCACATATTGATGAAAGATGATTTGAAAACTAACACTACGGTGAAACTAAACTACTAAGATGTTTACTCTCGGAGCGCTGCTGTAAGACTGATTGAATAATTGGATATAACATTTTAAGAAATTATATAAATCCCGGTTGAATACTTTTAAGTTATTTTCCCGCCCATGGATATTCCTTATAAATCATATTTCCGTGATTACTTAGATATAATCTCTTTCAAGTTTTTTATATATTCTCAATAGTGTTTTAGAACTTTAATTAGTAAATGGTAGATAATAGCACTACAGAGAGCACTACAGTTGTACTGTCAAAGTACTGTATAATGTATGGATATAACATTTTAAGAAATTATATAAATCCCGGTTGAATACTTTCAAGTTATTTTCCCGCCCATGGATACTCCTTATAAATCATATTTCCGTGATTACTTAGATATAATCTCTTTCAAGTTTTTTATATATTCTCAATAGTGTTTTAGAACTTTAATTAGTAAATGGTAGATAATAGCACTACAGAGAGCACTACAGTTGTACTGTCAAAGTACTGTATAATGTATGGATATACATTTTAAGAAATTATATAAATCCCGGTTGAATACTTTCAAGTTATTTTCCCGCCCATGGATACTCCTTATAAATCATATTTCGTGATTACTTAGATATAATCTCTTTCAAGTTTTTTATATATTCTCAATAGTGTTTTAGAACTTTAATTAGTAAATGGTAGATAATAGCACTACAGAGAGCACTACAGTTGTACTGTCAAAGTACTGTACGAGAATTATAAAATAAGTTGCTCACTTGTGTGTGCTGGGTTATGAAAGGTGATACAAATGAATCAATGAATGCCATGCAGAATGAGATTTTAACTTCTCCGGAACAGTGAAAACAGACGGAAATTTCTATGTACCAGTCCTCTAGGCAACAAATAATTGAAAGCTTCTATTCACTCGAGAAGGAAAATCCATTAGGATTTTGGTGATTAATGATGTGCTAGAAAATATATTGAAATTGATCCGTCTGGAACTCTCTCCCTAGTTTTGTACATAATGGTTCAAATCCGCCATTGAGATTTCAAACAAACTTTA
The DNA here is from genome assembly GCF_014356525.2 of Nilaparvata lugens. NCBI lineage: Eukaryota > Metazoa > Arthropoda > Insecta > Hemiptera > Delphacidae > Nilaparvata > Nilaparvata lugens. The sequence goes on along the minus strand of NC_052512.1, from coordinate 1,345,692 downwards.
TAAGAGTAGTCCTATCTTATAGCATTGAAAATTGGAACTCATCACTTCTTTTGCCGATTGGAAACGTATTTTGAACTTCTGATGAGTTCGGTATAACATTTTCGAAGGGAAATTGATTATACTTGGATATAGACCAATAAAGTTGATTTAAATAACACTAATAAGGCTTTAAACATCAATTTTTCTCCCCTCTTGGTCCTTGCGGAAAACATCCAGAGCATTCGCGGACCACTTTTTGGAAACCACTGATCTAGATGAATATGCAAAAAGATAGATTTGAAAAGAGTAAATCATAATGAAGATGGAAATAAAGAAAAAGTTAATTCCCAATAATTAGAAAATCGATATGATGTAATAACAAGTGGAATAAAGAGGGAGTGAAAGTTATCATCAGAAAAGAGATTTGTAGATGTAAATCCAAGAATAATGTTTATAAGAAAGGGAAATTATTATACAAAAGAGATTAGTTTATGTAAATAACAAGATAATATGATTATGAACGTTAAAAAAAAAACAATTTTCCAGCAATTAGGGAATTATGAAGGGGGAATCATAATACGAAAGAGAGGGGAAGGGATAAAGAATAAGAATGCTGAGATCCACTCCAGGAAGAGTTTGAATAAGAAACAATCTAGAATGTAGCTCATACACAAATTTTATGCTAAATTTACATGAATGATAATGCAAAAGAGAAAACCATCATTTTTACTTGTGAGTGGAGGGAAATTATTATAAAGGATAAGGATAGTGTTTAAGGAAGGTTTAATTTGAATGTCATGCTGCTCTAGGGTTGGACAGTTTCAGCCATTTTTTTCTAAAAGATAATGTCTGGATGTACGGGTGAAGCCTGTTTGACTCTCTATGGACCTAATTTGATTTGGGGGCCATGCACGACAACCGCTAACAAGGAAGGATTTTGTATAAATAGTTGTTCGATGATTTGGAATTCTTAGAGTATTTTCACCTGTTCTAGTGTGGGAAGCATCAATTCTCTTACCTTCAGAGACGAATTTTGAATCGTTTTTGAAATAGATTGGTTTAAAATATTTAAAAATGTCCCTAACAAGCTTGATTATTCGAAGCATTCTCTGATCAGGTAACTTTGAAGTTGAACTATCAATATGGGCTTGAGTGATTCGTTCATGACGTTGACATAAGGTTACTTGTATATCATTGAGCACAGAATAACAATACATAAGATGTGGGAATATGAGCGATTTGACAAGTAGCAATCTAAATTTTCCGGGAAGAATATCTTGCATCTTCTTCAATGAATGCATGGCAGAGAATAAAAATTTACAAGTCTTATTAATTTGATCAGACCAGACAAGATTTTCATACATTAATTCCAAGGTTTTTAACTGAATCACAGTAAGCTATTTCGACACCATCAACATTAATTTTGTTAAGTGAGTTTACTCACTCTCTAGAGAGAGAAAGAGAGAGAGCGGAGAGAGAGCGAGCGAGGAGAGAGAGAGAGAGAGAGAGAGAAGAGAGAGAGAGAGAGAGGGAGAGAGAGAGCTAAATCAACTACACAGCACAATTCAGATACATGAATATAAATAAACCTATAAAAATAATGAAAGTTATTATTCTCTGAGCAGGTGTTTCTCTATTGAATTATTTTGTACAATGAGTTTTTATTACATCTTCAATATGATTATTATTGAAGATTTCAACACTAAAAGGAATCTATGAGTAATAAGGTATGGGATAAGGTGTGGGATAACAGTCACAAAGCAAATAATCAGCTCTGTCCAATAGATAGCCTCTGCTAGCAATAACCATGCAATCACGTTAAAAGCGCGCTAAAGAATAAGTAAGCCGGGAGATTCAAAACCGGTCTTACGGGATCCATTCGCTCGAACAGTTTTTCGGATCTGAAGGGAAAGGAGCCATGGAAAAATTCTACAAAAAAACAGGAACAAATTTATATTTATTGGATTTATCTTAACATTAGTGTCCTTCCCATGAATTTTCAAGTCAATCTGTCAACAAATAAAAAAGTTATTGAGGTTTTTCGGATTTTATGTCATTAAACGATCAAAGTACAATAAATTCCGTGTAACCTACATATGTTGAACACAATTCGGACTACCCATTTCATTTTTGTCAAAAATTGATTATCCAATGATATTTTTGAATTTCTGATTGCAGGATTGTGTACCTAAAGAGTTCCTTCATATATCTAACATATCAGATAGATTTTAAATCGTTCAGTTCTTCCGTAATTAACACTTATATTTTATACACGCGTATATTTTTGACAATGATATATACGCTTTCAAGATGGTATAGTTTGAATACTCTAATTCCATTACTACATGGATCAATAATTTTCTAGCGATTCGTAATATTTCATTGCCTTACTTGAAGGCTTTTATTCAATTATTTGAGTATAGTGTAACAGAGTCATACTTACTTACGACTTACTGCATTCGACTAAATATTTTATTATAAATTATAACTTACTTTCTTCTAAAGTTAATTAATGCAATGAACTGAGTGGAGATACTTGAAATAATTATTAATAAAATAGTACTAGGTAGTGTTTCTTAAGATATGAATTACACCCAGCATTTTCACTGCGGTATGGAAATAAATTTTCCAAGAATCTTACAATCAAAACATTGAAAAGTCTTCTAAGTAGAGTTTATTTGATTGTTTCTTCCTAATCACGATTTAGAAATATTGTTGTTAATTTATTTCTGGCATTACCACAAAAGAGAAGTAACAGTATTCCTTTAACTTTGTGGCATTATACAATAATACAATCATTGTAGCTGAACTAAATATTTCACTAACATACTATAATACAAGAATCCAAGAATCTTCTGATAATGAGAATGTGATTTCCTTAATTTAGGTACTATTATTGGATTTACAATCAGGACCTTTTGACTGCTCTTTTTTCTTCGCTATGAACATTTTCATCACTCATATGTTCACCAGGAATTACAATAGCTTTTTTTTCTGGTTTTTTTTCATTGTTTCTTACGTTTGTTTTCCAAGCTGGTTCTCAACTTGTTTTTGATCAGCTTCATCCTCAAGTCTCACAGTATTACCAATTAACAAGCACTGTCTCATTATAATAACCATATTAATTTTTATTACCACACTTTCAGAACAGTTTTACTTTGAATCAATTAGTTACTGA